>NW_010517054.1:0-1125 GCF_000687285.1 Phaethon lepturus | reverse complement strand
TTTGCCTACCCTGAACTCCATGAAGTACCAGAGCCTTAGCTGCCACAGCAAGTGTTCAGAGACATATTTTTTTTAAATCGCTTTCTTTTTCCCCAGAACCTAAGGGGGGAAGGGAAGGGTTGGCTCCTCAGTGAGAAGCTGTCTATCCTCAAACTTCAGCTCTGTTAAGAAGAAAAAAAAAACAAAAAACAAACTATGTGTACAAAAGCACAGCTAAATTCTTCCTCCCCTCCCATAACATGGGATTACTAAAGGAATTCTGTTCAAGTGTTCTACATCCCTTTTCTTAAATCTTTAGAGATCAATTAGGAAAAAAGTATATAAAATTTAATTCATTCTTGAAAATTGTGAACACCTGGAACTGAAGTTGCAACGGAAACTAATCAGAAGATGCTGCCAGCATTTATACTTCAAGATACACTGTTTATTTTAAAATAACACTGGATATTTTATCAGCTCTTCTTGCAAGCAACATACAAGACCTCACTGCTTAGAAAAGGACAGACCTTTCTCCTCATTTGTTTACTGTGAACATTTGACATCATTTTGCACAGAATCATTTTCACTGTTTTCCCTCATTTTTCATGAGGAATAAGAGGGAACAAAAACAAACAAAAAACCTAAGAAAAAGAACTGTGCTATTATATAGTAAAAAAATCACCCAGCTGAAATACAGCACCTGAGATTTTAACACAATATTCGTTAAGTTACACCTCTCGAAAAGCTCACAGACGGCAGACATTCATTCACTGCACTGCAATGACTTCATCCCCGCCTTGGAGTTCTTGAAGTTACTACTTAGTTTAACAGTAGTACCTTCAAAGTTGCTATCCAGTTTTCATTACCACTAACCCAAAGAGAACAGGGTATTATTCAAGCAGCTGGTACAGTGCTTAGCAAAGGTACACACAGGAATGCACCTCGACATATTTCTCGGGTACCTGAGAAACAGTGACTGACTAAGGAGCTGCTGGAGGTGCGGGGACCACAGGAGGGCCCGGCAGATTCGGCGGCGCCCTGCCCGCCGCAGCTTGTCCTCCCGCAGCCCCGGGACAACTCGACTTTCGAAGTTTCTCAGCGGATGCCCTGACGGCCGAGGGGCACCCCAGCAACTCTCAGCCCCCC
>NW_010517053.1:0-14473 GCF_000687285.1 Phaethon lepturus | reverse complement strand
TTTTCCAACCTTAATAATTCTGTGATTATTTCCTATGTTCTCCCCCAAAGTCTCCCTCTCTCTTCAACAAAAGAGAATTTGATTTTATTCATTCTTCCATCACCACTTGCTAAGGTCAGGTAATATTCATAACCCAAACATTCAAAGAGAACTCCTTCAAAGGAGAGCAGGAAGAATGGGAGAACAGGAGCTTGCCCTCCTGAAGAATGAGGCTTTGTGAGAGCAGCTAGGAAGGAGAGTTACTATATTAAAACTTGAGCTGGTTCTCAAGATGTTACTTCCATGCATATAGGGTAGCTGGCAAATCAGAGACCAACAGCATATGGCAATAACCAAGAGCAGAAGTGGGACAGGCATCAAGATTTCTGTCAGCTTCTTAGCTAAACCTCAAAAGGGAACAGGCTGAAAAAACTGAGGCCTGAAAACCTCAGCAGTCCACTTAGCAAGGTGGAAGGCAACCAAACATGCCTCTGAAACAGCAGGGGACCATGCAGTATATTAGTTTTAAATCATTCTATATTTTCTGATATCTCTGCCAACGCTTCTAAGCAAGTGTTAGTCAGAACAAGCCTCACCCTTTCTCAAGAAGAAAGGAAGTACCTCCTCTCAGATTTTTCTCCTTAAGATAGCATGACACACAGACAGAGATATCACACTGGAGAAGAGATGGGGGAAATCCACACTAACTCCACTAGGTCAGAATCTGCACTGACCTAGGCAAGAGTGTACAGCATCTGGCCTTTCCCAAGACCACTGAAGAGCCTGCTTCAACCTATCACAGCATTTACAGCCACAGACTTGCCTTGTCCAGGATAGGCCTGGGATTCCCACATGGATGTCAGAATCTCACAACAAGGTCAGCATGGAAACACTGTCAACTATGTACACAGCGCAACAATCCTACTCCTAGCATGATTCAGAAGAGCTAGTAATGACCGAAGGATTGTTACTGTCATTCTTATTTTTAACTCTTATGCCCCAAAATGAACAGAGCCAATATGAATTCTCACTGTAATTCTAGCTGTGTGGAAAAGAGGAAAACAGCTCACCCACTCTTTTATGTCCTTTAATCTTCCTAGAACATTATTACAGAGCTGCAGTGTGACAAAATCACACTCTCTGTCTGTAAGTGGCTGAACTGTTTAGACTGAGTTTACCTCAAACGTATTACTGGTATTAAAAGCAGACACTGAAATAAATCACATCCAAAACTGGAAAACAAGGAACTCAATACAGACGTTTACAATATAAAATTATAAAGTGCCTTTATCTAAAACACTAAACACTCTGCTTCATCTCCACATACTAGCAAGAGACAGGACTTGAGGACCTACAGACCAGGTTTAAGTTCCAGCACTTGGAAAATTATGAGACAATGCAAATGCTACAGGCATTTAGTTAAATTAAAAGTAATGGGTTTTTACACATTATAGAATTACTACCATACTGCAAGATATGAATGTTACAGACAGCTTTGTAATATTAATATAAAGCAGTGGACTATCCAGCTTCAAATGACAGGCCAGTTATGGGCTGGCATCACTCTTACTTGTAACTGGAGGGAATTTGTCCCCCACTGTGGTAACACCGCAGCAGTCCTCACTCAGCATGTTGAAAAGCAATCAGCAAATGAGTCATAAAAACAAGGACCTCCCAAAGACATAACCTCCTGCACAGCTGGCATTGGCCACTGAGACACAAGCTACCATGTTAGTCAAATCTGGATCACTGTAAGGCACAACTGTTCTGGTCTACCCAACTTGCACTTAGATGACTGCATTGCAAAGCTGTAGAGGAAAAGAGAAAAAACAAGCGACAAGCATATCCTTACAGTATCTCCCACAGCATTACTCCCGAAATGACCTGTAGATCATTGGACTATATCCACTTCTAGTATTTCCATTTTTCTTTTGAACTACAAGTGAGGTAGCAGATCAGGTTTTGAATCTGTACCAGACTGGTATCATATCCATCCTATTTGTATCCTGGGCTGCATCCAAAGCAGTGCGTCCAGCAGGTTGAGAGGTTATTCTGCCCCTCTACTCCGCTCTGGTGAGACCCCACCTGGAGTCCTGCATCCAGCTCTGGAGCCCTTAGCACAGAAAAGACATGGACCTGTTGGAGCAGTTCCAGAGGAGGGCCACAAAAACAATCAGAAGGATGGAACACCTCTCCTATGAGGACAGGCTGAGTTGGCGTTGTTCAGCCTGGAGAAGGCTCTGGGGAGACCTTATTGCAGCCTGTCAGTACTTAAAGCGGTCTTATAAGAAAGATGGGGACAGACTTCTTAGCAGGGCCTGTTGCGACAGGACAAGGGGTAATAATTTTAAACTAAAAGAGGACAGATTCAGACTAGACAAAGAGGAAGACGTTTTTCACTATGAGGGTCATGAAACCCTGGTACAGGTTGCCCAGAGAGGTGGTAGATACCCCATCCCTGGAACCGTTCAAGGTCATGTTGGATGGGTCTCTGAGCAACCTGATCTAGTGGAAGATGTCCCTGCTCATTGCAGGCATGTTGGACTAGATGACCTTTAAAAGGTCCCTTCCAACCCAAACTATTCTATGATCGTATGGTATGGGAAGAAAAAAATACCACAGCCTGGTTTCTTACAGGAAGAAGTCTTCTGTAATCACACTTCCTCTGTATTCACCCTCAATAGTTTGATGCCACCACATGTTAATGAAAGGGAGATATTTACACCCCTACTGAGCGAAAGGTTGGAGTTTGAACTATGGTCTTCTAGACACCAGGAAACCCTCATGAGCAAGGTAATCAATGACACAGCCAACACCACTGACCAAAAGCCAGTTGGATAAAGGTCCATACAAACCCAACTTCCTCAGTCCCACTCAACACAGCTGGTGTTTTGAGAAGGCAGCGAAAATGATGATCTTGGCTCTCTGAGGAGTACTAGCCATCTGGACAGGCAGACAGCAGGAGCTAGGACAGGAATGGAAGTATTGCTTACCTGCTAAAGTCTCTGATCCAAGAATTAAGCAAAAGCCCCTAGTCTGTTAATCCACTAACAGTGCCTAGTTTCTAATGTGGAAAAAAGCCAAGTCATACTCTCCTGTACAACAGCAGAAGGGAAAGCCATCACAATGCACTCTTACTTGCCAGCAGGTTCACAAGAAGCCAGCATCTATGCACCCCAGGGTAGCTGGGGCTGCCAAGCAGCCTGTGGCACCCTGTCTGCTGCCGCCTGTAATGGGTTTCACCTGGTAAGATGGTCTCCCTAGCTGCATCTGTCTAGACATCTCTTGAGTATCAAGCTCTACAGAAATTTAAGAGACTTTTCAATCCAAAAAGACAAGTCTTACTAGAACCTAAATTAACTTTTTAAGCAGGAAAAACAAAGTGCCTATGCAAAGCACAACAGAAATAAAACAGGTTTATAGACAGGTCTCTCCTAGGAGACTTTTGCAGGTTTGATTCCGGTCACCCTAGTGGGTTTCCGGATTGCATCAAACCCTATACAGTCCCTCCCCCCAGGAAGTTGCTCCTTCCATCACAAGAGGTCTGGCCACCTGCTCCCCAACTCTATAGCATCTCCCCATCAGTGGCAGGCTCCCAGGGCTCTGGCATCCCTTTTGCCACTTATCAATCAAGCAGAGATTATGCCCTAAGCCTTAGGATTCATGACCTTGTACTGTTTCCCTCTTTCTTTTGGGAAAACCAAACTTCATGTCGTCCTGGTTGCTTTGACACTGCCTGTGTACACAATCTAACTCCATTCATTTAAAAGTTTTTCATTCACTGCCCAAATTAAACTACCTGGACGTGATGGGATCTGCTTGATAACACAGGAACTGAAACCAGTCCCTCTCACAAACAATCCCATAAGAACTGTAAGATGCACGAGACACAAAACAGGGCCCACAGGCTCTCCGGCAGAAAAAGGGCAGCTGAGAACCGAGGGGTCCCCAAAAACTAGGAATGTCTATTCCAAGGAGGGACAGCTATCATCCAGCCTTCCAAGATGTGGCAACAACATTGATCAGGAACCAAGTCTGAAAGTTCCTGGCTTCCTCAGTGTCACAGCCTCCTTGTCAGAATTCAGGCTAGGAGTTAGTTGCTTAAGTTACAAAATATCCTGCGGCCATATGTCAAAATTATAGGCATTACAAGCACAATAAGTGGAATTGAAAAAGTTGGAGTAGCTCAGATACTGAATTTTAAATGCTTTTACCCTATAGAACAGCTTAAAAAAAAACCTTAAACCAAATTTTATTTTTTTCAAGAAAAAATTTAGAAGCCTTAAAACTGAAGTAATCTAGCATTGTCAGAATGACAGTGAGAAAAAAACCCCACCACACCACAAACTTTTTTCCCTTTTTTGCTGTTCTTTGGATTGTCAAGTTTTTATCTAATATAGCCACATTTAAAGCAACTATAATATCCAAGGAAGCCATAATTAAGATAATTAACCTAACACATAATTAATATTTCTACTTCAATACTGTGAGAAAGAACTAACATGTTATTACATGATACACATTTAAAGAGAACTTCAAAAGTAGCAGCTAGTAGTCTATAAAATAAAATAGAAGGCAATTAAAAGAGTTTAACTCATTGCAGAGACTACTATCACAGCAGAGAATACTGGTCTAGTTGAGATGGAGTTAATTTTCTTCACAGCAGCCCATATGGCGCTGTGTTTTGGATTTGTGACCAAAGCAGTGTAGATAAAACACCAATATTTTAGCTATTGCTGAACAGTGCCTACACAGCAACAAAGCCTTCTCTGTTTTTCACTCTACTCTTCCCCTCTCTGCCAGCCAGTAGGCTAAAGGTAGGCAAAAGATTGGGAGGGGTCACAAGACAGGCCAGCTGACCCAAACTCATCAAAGGAATATTCCACACCACATAACACCATGCTTGGCAAAACAACTCAGGGGTAGTATTTTCCAAAGTAGTCATTGCTCAAAGACTGGCTGGGCACCCCACTGCTTCTGGAAGATAGTGAGTTATTGCCTTTGCATTGCTTGCTATCCTCCCTCGCACACCTCATCCTTCATTTAAACTGTCTTGATCTTGACCCATGAATTTTTCTTACTTTTGCTCTTCTGATTCTCTCCCTCATCCCACTGGGTGGGCCTGAGCCATCAGGTGGATGATTAGTTGCTAGCCAGGGTCAGCTCCTCTCAGAGTCACACAAGACAGTTACCCAGACCAACCAAGGAACTAGGAGTCACGCAGGTCAGACTGAAGAAAATTTAGGATGACTTAGGGCACTGGAAAGAAAAACTACAGGTGAATTGAAAATTTATTGTAATAGCTAGAGATTTCAAGAGCAGAGAACAAAAAGAACACGTAGCTTTTCCATTACATCAGAAGCCAGCTAGCTGAATGGTTTCTAAACTACCAGGACAAGGATAAAACAGATAAAGTTAGTGCAGTGACACTACATATTTCTGCATCTGCTTTCACTTTAGGACACGCAGAACAGAAGTTCCTCAGGGTTGTGTTAACTGTTTTCAGGAATGTCCTGGTTTCAGCTGGGATAGAGTTAGTTTTCTTCATAGAAGCTAGTGTGAGGCTATGTTTTGGATTTGGGATGAGAAAATGGTGATAATGATGAAGTGTTTTCAGTTGTTGCTAAGCAGTCAAGGACTGTTCAGCTTTTCATGCTGGCCTGCCAATGAGAAGGCTGGGGGTGCACAGGAAGCTGGGAGGGGACACAGCCAGGACAGCTGACCCAGGCTGGCCAAAGGGATATTCCATACTATATGACATCATGCTCAGTATATAGAGCTGGGGTGAAGGAGGAGGAAGGGGTGGCAGTACGTTTGGAGTAATGGCATTTTGTCTTCCCAAGTAACCATCACGCGTGACAGAGCCCTGCTTTCCTGGAGATGGCTGAACAATGGGAAGTGGTGAATCAATTCCATTTTGCTTTGCTTCCATGCACAGCTTTTGCTTTACCTGTTAAACTGTCTCTATCTCAACCCACAAGTTTTCTCATTTTTACCCTTTTGATTCTTTCCCCCATCTCACTGGCAGGGAGTGAGCAAGCAGCTGCATGGTGCTTAGTTGCTGGCTGGGGTGAAACCACAACAAGGAAATGCAGCGTACTTCTGGCAAAAGGAAAAAAAAAAAAAGCCAAAACTCAAAATACCAAACCCCACAAATATGCTCATTTGGGTTCCACAGTCCATGTCTGAGGTGTCCAAGACCTGTAAAAGTGCCCTAAAAATTAAACATTAAATCCTACATCAGAAACAAGCAGACAAGTGGAGCTTGTGACCCAATGGTGCTGATAAACTAAAAAAAACCCCTGCAGATTAAATTAGACCTATGTATTATGACTCACCTGAAAAATTGCCCAGCAAGCTGTGCCTGAAAAAAACATCTCAGCATGCAAGAATTTCTACACCTGGGACAGAGAAGGTGAGCTGTACTTAGTTGCCTTGCTTTGCAGCAGAACTTGTCAGTGCCTTGCAGAGAAAGTCAAGTGGCAGAGGAAGTGCAGAAAGGAGCCAGAACAAATGATGGTTCACAGTACAGCTGCAATGAGCTGCGGAAGCAGATTAGTCCAACAACCAATGGACAGCGAACCAAGGTTGAGAAGAAAAGGATAAGCAGTATTTCATATGCATCAACACAGAGCTGTATGAAGAAGTTTGATGAGTAGATGCTCCCAGAAATCATCTGAGATGCCAAGTAAAATTCTTAAGCTTTTCTGGAGTGAACCACCATTGCCTGCATCTCAAATCTCTTCTATTTCATTACATCACCTGCTCCCGCAATAACCCCTCTCTGGGGCAAACACTACGAAAAGTACAGGAGCTGCCTAAGGCCCCCCCTGCTACCTCTGACACATGTGCTGTCTCCCTGAAAATCACTGCTTTTCAGCAAGACTTATCAAGCCCCACAGGAAGCCTTGCCACCCAGCTGCCACCACAGCTTCCAGCAGCAGGACTCAGTCATTAAGAGTTAGCTCACATACATTATCCAGACAAAGCACTGTGCCACAAACACACACCATACAAGGAGAGGGGGTCATCCACATTGTATTCTGGTTTACAGTGGTGCACAACTGGGGGAAACTTAAAGGCTCCAAATATGCAGAAGCCCTTCAGGACATAATTTAAAATACTATTAGTTTGAATTATTCTAGAGGGACATACGCACAGGCTGAGAGGTGCTGTCTCAAATAAGAGAGATTTACTGAATTCAATTAACGGACAATTTTCTGAGAAGGATAAACAAATTCTTCGAGCTTCAACTTTTTCAATGCTATACTGAAACCTACTCTATGAGATTAAGGCTTCAAACACATGCAATCCTGTCAAATACTGATTCTGATCACTGATTCAGTCTCTAACATTTTCCTTTCACCATTCCACCTCTTCCCACTTGTCTACTGTAGACAAGATACTTCCTGGTAATTTAGTTTCATTCCTTTAACATTCATGGTGAGGCAAAGCACTAAAGTATGAATCCTACTTCTAAAACTCAAAGGTAATAGAATACCCACCCTTATAGTATCTGAGCACTTAATAATTGTCCAAGCTGTTCTTCCAAGCTTCAGTTACAGATTTTCTGAAGCTTCTGTAAATAAACAATTGGGAGCACCTAAACTGTAGTTGATCATGTCTGTAGTGGAGGAGGAATTGGAAGACCCACCAATATGTTTTCAGCCCCAGCTTCTGTAATAGCTTGATTGTTTACCTATGAAACCTCATAGCTTTGCTATCTGACTCATGATTCTAAGCATCCAATGAGGGCAACACAGGTAACCATTTGATAAACAGGCAAAACTCATATGGAAAAGAACAAAACAAAACTTAAAATAATTGAAACAGGATACAGAATGAGCAAGTTTAAACTCCAATTCTATGAAGCACAAGTGTCCCACTGGCCCTAGAAACAGAAAAGCACTGTGATTTAAAAATAGGGTGTGATACCAGATAACAGCAGTGATTCACCTGGAAGACAAGGAGAGTACAAAAGCAAGAGACAAGCCAAAACCTGCACTGTAATGACAACACACAGAGTCACAGCCTTAACAGCTCCTTCGGTGCTGGAATGAGAGGTTAAGAACAGGGCAACCTGTCTTTCATGAGAACAAATCATAGGAAAAACTGTATCTATCACAGAAGCAAAAGCCACCACAAACACAAATAGCTATTACCAGCTTATCTACTAATAGTGATGCACACTGCAGCTATCCGCAATCAAATATAGCAAGCCACTTTTTAAATCAGCACAGATTTTGTCATTTGAACCAAGACATTTATTCACAACCAAGAGTCTTACCATAAAGACTGCAGATGCACAGAGGGAACAATATTTGGAGCAAAGGAATTTCCTGCCACAGTAGAACATGTATATATGTCTCAACTTGACCATTATCCACATGCTTATACGTGCAGAATGAGACAGTAACTCCTTATGCAATTGCTAATGTTTATTTGCATACTGCCCCTTTTTTATGAACGACATACCATTTGATCCCATTCTGCTGGGGCTCATGGTTTGGGGTCAAGAGATGAATACATGCACAACCTCTACCCAAAACCCAGAGATGCATGCTAAACAAGCATTTCGACAATTATAAGATGGATCACATTTTTTCTTAGCTGCTTCCTGCCCTTCAATTCCCCTCAGATATTGCTGCTAATAGTCTAATCCTCTGAGCAACTGCTACTTTGAATCTGGTTTCTTAAAGAAAGACCATTAATGCCACCAAACTGAAAAGGCTCTGAAATTTTAAGAGCTTAAAGGGGGCGGGGGGGATAGGGAGAGTAGAGTAGGAAAAGAGGCTACTGCCCCTATTGAAAGGCATTTATGCTTACATCTTGTTAGACACAAGAAACTCCACTAAAGACAGGTAACTGGGTTTTGCTTTGGTTAGGCGTCCCAAAGAACTACTTATTAACAGAAAACCCTCTACAAACTCACCAAACACAAGCTTCCTTCTTTCTCTAAAGATGACTTCCTAGCAACATTATTCCAATGTCTATATTCAGTCTTTAATCAGACCTCCAACCCTGAACAGCTCTCTGCAGCCAGGATCTAAGCAGGAGATGTTCAGAACTGTCAGCATGCTGAAGGCCTCGCTGTACTTGGCTCCAACAGCAAGAGCTGGAAAAGGTGACCTTTACAGTTTGGTACCCAGGCAGCACATGGTGCTGCCTCTCTTGCAATTATTGTTTGAAAATTTGTACTATCAGAAAGGAAAGCCCTCTGCATCTCTTCCTCAGACAGGACAGAATGGAGGAAAAATACACCGGCACAAGACAAGGAAACTTGACATGGGTTCTCTTCATTATGCTATTAAAAGCTCTCTGTACAGCTTTAAACTATGATGCTGCCAATGGGTGTGAATACTTACTGTGTGCAGAGCACTGGACACTATTTTCGTGACCAAAAAAATTCCTTGGTTTGCATCAGGGTGCTATTCATCTATTTCAGGATAAGTCAAGGTAGGGCTATCTAGCTAATGATAGGGTCTATCATAGTACCATGTAGACACCTAGTCTTGTCAAGCCTGTTCTTTAAACCCCTGTCTAATTGGGCTAGACAGTTTGTACCACACACTAATCGTTCATACACTTCCAGTGAGATGACAACTAAGAAGAGAACTGTACTTTTCAGCAACTATAAATCACAGCAGACAGAGGGGAGTGAGTAGAGAATACCAAATACATTCCTCATCCCTTCAGTGCAGCATAGCACATAAGCTGAGCTCCTATTACTGCTCTTTATTGCCCATGAGCCCTAGCTGTAATACCATTCTGCAAGGAGTGTAAGGCCATGCTTAACTTCAAGTATCTGGTTAGGACCTCATGGCTTCCATAAAGCTCAGGCAGGAGCTCTCATAGTTCTGCAGATGCCCAGCTGTACTCAGGCCAAGTAAATGGAAATGTCAAAAACAGATCTGAGGGATACATCTCAGGGATGACCTTACATGCTCTCGTGTTTCCCAGGAAAACAGACACAGCACAAGGTGTAAAAATTTACCAGTTAAAATATCACCCGGAACAAATCCTGCCATCTCCAGACAAGGTCTAGCTAAGTCAAGCTGCACTTTCATGCCAGTGATCTAGAGCGGACCCTGTATTTCCTTTCCTCTAGCCATAACCACTGTTGAGCACTTTCCTGCAGCAAAGAAAATAAAACTGCTCACCTTGGTCTGGGATCAAAACATGCACCAAACACAAGATGCTGCCACCTCCTGATACAGTAGGGGACTGACCTAGAAAACCCACAAAGCTGTACCGAGTTGCATCTGGACTGTGTATCTAAACACTACTCACTGCTGCCAGAAGGGTACAGTCGCTTTTTCTCTATGTTGAAAAGTCATTTCAACTCACGTTCTGGAAAGTTATCCAGGAAAGAAAAATGAAACCGTTTTCTTTCAGATTAGCAATTTAAATAAGGTCAGTGATGACTATGAGAACTGGGGGCAGCACAACTGAAAGCAAGGGACAGGAGAGATAGAAGAGAGGGTCACCACTTCCTGCAGAAGAAATACACTGACCTCTCCAGCTATATCATCTAACTCTACTTTAAGGGATTTGAAAAGGCATGTAATGGAAAAATAGCCTACTCTTTAAAATGGAAGTATTCAAGCGAGGGAAAATTGCAGCAATGATTATGAAATGCAGATTGTTCAGGTCTGCAAAACCAGAATCAATGGGACCACCCAAACTCAGCTGCGTCCTAACTTGCTTGTCACTGAAGTGACAATTCAACTCTCCAGGGTCTGTCTGTCTCACAACAAGGACTTCCAAAAGCACTTCTCAGGTTTTATTTATTTATTCAGAAAAATCTCACCCTCCTTGAAACCCAGTGCAAACAAATAGATATCACCCTTAACACTATCAGCATGAGAATCACATTACCTAAGGGAAGAAAGGGGAGGAGGAAGAAGCCTGAGGGAAAGAAAACAGCCAATGGACACAAACAGGTGCAACGATGGGAAAAAAGCAGCCTAACCCATATGTTTTGGGAGATGGGGAAAAAACTTGATGGCTTCCAAGAACTTAAGTTTCCCTTCTCCCCACCCCCATCTTATTAACTTACTAATTAAAAATATATTTTGGAGTAATACCTATAGGGAGTTTCCTGTTTATACAGCAGTAACTCTCTGAGCCAATAAACTCAGTGGCCTGGCAGTGTGTGTCAAAGCCAGATACTCGGTCCAGAATACAGTAATTACCTTGTAAACAGGAAGCACGCTACTGCCAATGCAGTGAGATGCAGGCACAAAAGGCACGCAGAAGTTATACTTCTGCACTAGCACCTCCTGCAGCTTACTTAAAACTGCAAATCAGAAATTAAATCAAATACAAATAATAATTTATGGCTATCTACGCCAGCGTTTGCCAGCACTCTCTGCAGCTCTCTTTAAAAATAACTTTTTTTTTTAATTGTAAACATCTTCCATGGGCTGACATAGCCAAAATACTTTCAGACATTGCATGGTAGCTCCAGAAAGGCTTCTAGGCATAAGCAGATTACAGCAAGGTAGAGGAAACGGTTATCACTTACACCTTACAGGTACAGGGCTGTACGCAGATGGCAAGGGTTAGTGTCCATACATTCTGAAAGGTATGAGACTTTATGGGAATCACACACATGGTAACATCAGCCAAATGTACGGGTGTATCAGTACAGACTTGTATACCAGGATGCAGCCACATGAATGGCTCCCCACTGACTTGCATCATAAAAATCTGCCTTTTGAGAAGAGCAGGAGCAGTAACAAGTCTTATCCTCTGATTTGGAAGACAAATTCTGAATCACTGGATTCTGCATTTTAATCTAACTTAGATAAACTAACCTACCTTAAAAAGGTGATATCCCTACCTCATCTTGGTTCTCCACAGTTCCAAGTTATGCAGGCTGCAACAGGCCTACAAAGAAATAATTTTAAAAAACATACCTCTTGAGCAGTCAGCAACCATCCCCACTCAGTCCCTTGGTAGACAGCAGAAGGGCTGGACATAAAAGCAGGCCCAAATCTCGTGTCTAACCTAGGACACAATTATTCTCAACCACTCTCGTCACTCCTCAACAGTGTCCCTTCTCTAATACACAGTCTTCACAGAATGCCCATCAGCAATCACTTGCACAAAAAATACGGACAAATGGGCTAACATTAAGATGTTAAAGACTATTCTAAAGGGAGAGCTTCCCAGCAGCTGTTGTAAGCTCATTCTGAAAGGCATTCTGCAGACACCAAGGGAATTCTTCAACACTCCTTTTAAAACAGGTTTGGGCAAAGCAATTATCTGTCCCTTAAAATAAAAGTGTATCTGTCAAATCTCTGGCACAGCAAGAACTAAAAGGAAACCCACTACCAATCTTAGCACCCGTTTTCCCCCCTCCTTTCCATTGGGATTTGCTGTATTGTAATCTATGTGGGAAGCCACAGCTACCAGCTCCTTTAGTGCACTAAGGAGTCTCTCTTACCCTGTAATTCTTGAACAAGAGACCATCAATAACAGAACAGAAGAATGGTTAAGGTTGGAAGGGATCTCTGGAGATGGTTTAGTCTACCTAGAGCCACTACACTCTTGAGAAAAGCATCAGCAGCTACCCTCACTTGCAGGCTGCCCCCCCCCGCCCCCAAAACATACTACAGTAAAGGTGCCAAGCTCATGCTACCAATATTTGAACTTTGTGCCACATGAAAAGCAGCAAACCCACCAAAAGGACCACACTTGGCTTTAAAGCACAGCCTTCTCCAAAACCTGCCTTGGCACACCTGCACATTCAAAGTACCGAAACTGACTGCAGCTCCGTTTAAGCGCCCTTCCATTTAACTCATGTTAACGACACCATCTAGTGGATTACACACAGATAGACTTCCCCCCTCCCCCCGGCTCGGTAACATAACATCCAGTAAAGTAATACCACCGGGTAATTTCTAGTAAAATTACAGAATGCAAGTATTGCTTATAAACACTGAAAGGTCACCCCACAAGCAGCTTACCCAGCTGATGTGACAGGAACACAGCAACTGCTTGTCTTTGACTACAGACTCAAGAGGTTAAGTGCCAGTAAAACTACTAGTGTCAAGTACTGCATATTTAACAAAACACTAGAGAATGACTGAAGGCTCGTGGGATTAGCAAATGTTCAATCAGTTGTAGCAGTACAGCAATAATAATAACCTTTAATCAGATCAAGAAGCCAATACAAAGTTGAAGAACAGGTATCTTTATCTCTTTCTGTAAACTTCAGAATCACCTCATCATTTTCGTTTCTTCACATAATTCCAACTTCTATCATCTCTCTGCAAAAATATTTCAGTTTTTCAGGGGATGCTTTTATCCTCTTCTTGGGCTTTGCTTTCCCAGTTTTGAAGCAAGATGGACAATACCAAGCTGTACTACAGAATGCCTTTTGCACTCCAGCCTTCACCACTGGAAAGGAAAGGTGCTTCCTCAAGCTAACCAACAGCTACTGTGCTGACCAGACATTTTGACTAACCTGTCCACTCTGTGAGCACAGGCAAACACACTGAAAATGATGAGTGCAGTTGCATCCTGGAGCTGCATTGTTCTGGAGCGAGGAGTTCAAGGCATGGAGTTGAACGGCTCCACCCATCAGGCTGCTCTAGCTAATAACTGCAGCATTAAACAAGAATTATCATTTGTCTACAGCATTAACCTTGCTATACATCCACTCTTGTTAAGAAGAGAAAAAAAATGCAGTTAGAGCTTTTATAACAGTTGCATGCTAGCTCATAGGATTTAAAATACTATAGCAGGCAAAATAAGCTCTTACTTGATAATTGCAAAGTTACACACAGCACTAATAAACTACTGAAGGCCACTCAAGTAACCAGGCCTCTTCACAAGCTGCCTGAAAGGGTAACTAAAACAAGGTGCTAAGTTTTTACCTAGGTTATGGTAGGAAAGAAAGCACACCCTAACCCAACTTCTTTACAAAATAATTTGGATTGGTAAAGCACACTATGAGCAGATATTTGAGCAGATCTGAGCAACCTCATCTACTTGAAGATGTCCCTGCTCATTGCAGGGGGGTTGGACTAGATGCCTTTTAAAGGTCCCTTCCGACCTGAAGATTCCATGTTTCTATGAAAACAAGCTGCACATCACCAGGAGTGAGAAAAAAGTTCCGCTTGGGAAACAAATTAAGAGACAAAAGAAACCCGAATACCTAACACTGGGGAAGGCCGTGACTGCTTTGCCCCACAGAAGACCCATAGTAAGAACTCCACCACATCACATAGCTGTCCCAACAGCACAGGAACCTCGAGAAATAGGGCCTTCCCCCACGTTGAGGGCAGGAACCTCGAGAAATAGGGCCTTCCCCCACGTTGAGGGCAGGAACCTCTCTCCTTCCCTACAGCCTGAGCCGCACTCCGAAGCGAACCCCTCCCGCAGTAACACCTCACGCCAGCAAACAAAAATGGCGGGCTTGCCCCTCCCGGGCCGGGCAGCACGCACGCGCACCAGGGCGCCGCGCGGGCCGACTTTGCACTCG
>NW_010517052.1:275-1095 GCF_000687285.1 Phaethon lepturus | reverse complement strand
GGGGTAGGAACAATGGACTGATCCTGAGTTTTCTCCCATTGTTTTTTTTTGTCCATGGAAGGCTATGTCAGTTGGGTTGATACCTGGCTTTCACTAGAATATGTCAACTGAGGCTACAGTCCAAATCCTTTCATTTCCATACACACTTACAATGCTTTTTAGAATTTTCTTTTTAGTATTTGGCTGTTTTACTAAGTAAGGACACCGAGTTAATGAACAAGCTAATCTGAATGAACAGTACTGGTTTAAATAAAGTGAAAATGAATAGCAAATGACACATGCCCATTTTTTCAGATTTTCTACAGTAATGAACTTTAGGATTGGCTACTAGAGAAACAATCCTTGGTTGCATAAAGTGTGTCAGTGTTATTCATAGAAAGACAATCAGTGTATTTGCAGTTGAAGTTCATAGAATCACAGAATGGATTGGGTTGGAAGGGACCTTAAAGATCATCTAGTTCCACCCCCCCTGACATGGGCAGGGACACCTTCCAGTACACCAAGTTGCTCAAAGCCCCATCCAACCTGGTCTTGAACATTTCCAGTGCTGGGGCATCCACAACTTCTCTGGGCAACCCGTTCCAGTGCCTCACCAGCCTCATAGTGAAGAATTTCTTCCTTATATCTAATCTACATTTACTCTCAGTTTAAAGCCATTACCCCTTGCCCTATCACTACAGGCCTTTGTAAAAAGTCCCCCTCCAGATTTCTTGTAGGTCCCCCTTCAGGTCCTGGAAGGCTGCAATAAGGTCTCCCTGGAGCCTTCCCTCCTGCAGGCTGAACAACCTCATCTCTCTCAGCCTGTCCTCATAGGAGAGGG
>NW_010517052.1:0-214 GCF_000687285.1 Phaethon lepturus | reverse complement strand
CCCAGAGCTGGATGCAGTACTCCAGGTGGGGTCTCACCAGAGTGGAATAGAGGGGCAGAATCACCTCCCTCGACCTGCTGGACACGTTTCTTTGGATGCAGCCCAGGATACGGTTGGTCTTCTGGGCTGCAAGTGCATATTTCCAGGTCATGCTGAGATTCTCATCAACCAACACCCCCAAGGCCTTCTCCTCAGGGCTGCTCTCAATCCATTC
>NW_010517051.1:0-37232 GCF_000687285.1 Phaethon lepturus | reverse complement strand
GCAGTCGGCAGCGCAAAGCTCGCGGTTCCCACCGCCTGTAACTCAGGCAAGGTCGTGTTTCAGATACGCGTTTCTGATCGACCAGGAGACTAACGCATCCGTGAGACGGGGGTGAGGAAGGGAAGAGAAATACCCGACCGTGGGACGACACGTGCTCAGGATACAGGCAGACGCACGCCCACGGCACCGCAGCACGAGGTACCCACGGGAAGACACCTCAGCTTTTGCTATGGGGTCACCAAGAAGCTCCGCTTATAAAATAGATTTGATAATAATATACTAAACTATCATGCAGTCACGGACAAAGTACTTCATTTCTTGAAATAAGGTTATTTCTGAGCTGCGATAAATCTGAGCAGATAAGGGGTTTAGGGGGTCAGGTACGTGCATTGGGTGTAGCGCAGTAGGTTTGCAGTCTCTCTTTGGAAAGACCTTTGCGTGTACGTGTATGTTTACATGTGCGTGTAAATACACATATGTGTGGGTATGTTGTAATCTTAGTGTAAATTATGCTGGAATGTTAAGACTTGTGCTTCCCTAATATAGTTTTGCCATAATATTGGTTTTGGACTCTCTTCCGCAAGGAGATGTGAACCTGAGTCTATAAAGCATTCTGAAGCCAAAAACACCTACTTGGCTAACAACGCTTGAGGCTTTTATTTTTGTAGCAGTTGAATATAGCAGATTATACGCCTTCTACATTAGGCCCTCAGTTTTCCTAACAAATACGAAGTATTCCCTCTGTCTTGCAAAGAGTAATACTGCAAGATGTTTTGTTTTTGTCAGCATGGACCAAAACTCAAACTTTCAACGCTGCAGTCTAAGGGAGAGGGGGAAGGAAAAAATGAATCTTTGGAAAGAGAAACTAGATTTTCTTTTCGTGATTGAAGCTGTTTCCCATAAAACTGTCTTAACAACCATATAAAATATTTTAAAATACTTTTATATGGTATACAAACAGTTACACAGAGTCGAAGATTTTGGCACAGTCTAAATGGCTAATGCTTGTGCTTATACTTTATTATGTTACTGAGACCTGTTTTACGCTCCAAATTTCATCAGAGGGAAGCCATTCATAAATAACAGTGCAGGACATAAATCAGAATGAGATAATAAGGCTGCTCAAAATCTGTGCACCTTTTTTTCTATAAAGCTTCTGTAGCCCTTTCTTCTCAGAATAATAAAAATCCTTGGATTTAATAGTTAACTTATATTATTAGCACATGTACATTTTATGTGCAAATTGTATAAGAAAACTAGAGGCCCACATGACCCTGAAAACACAGAAATATATTTGGTGAGGATGTCTCACAAAGGGACTTAACCAAGAAAAGATTTTTCATTTTATTTTACCTGTTAGCAGCTTTACTGTTAATTCCAGCATATCAAAGACTTAAAAAACAATCAACTAACCAAACAAAAAACACTCTAGCAAGATACCATGTTCCATTCTCAGAAGAGACAGACAGAAAGAGAAGCAGAAGCTGCTGTAGGGTGAAATTTTAGGTCTTTCAGGAAATCTTATAAAGATTAACACAACATGTAATACTGCATCTTTATCCTTTGAAGACTTGGCTTTGAGAAGCATTTTGACCGATACAACATCACAAGCCCATTGCATGCCTATTAAAGGCACAAGTAAAAAGATCACTGGATGAGACCATTTCAACTAGAACTGCAGTTCAAAAGAGTTGGAACATATATTTTAGGATAAGTAGCCGCCATTTCTAGCTGTAGTATTATCTACAGCTACTCTGAGGCACAAGGACTATGAACAATTGTGTCGCCAGACTTAACATGCATAACGTTTGGTTTTCTGGAACAGCAGAAGCATAACTGAAAAAGCAATAATGCCTCTGTGTGTGTGCACATGAGCATCCGTGCTTTCTCTATATTAATAGTTTATTTTTAGAAAGTAAGCCATTAAAGTTAATTATTACCAAGCTACCTGTGATTATCTTTTTTTTCCATCATTGTGTGCTTTTTATTAATAATTGGAAAAAGATCTGAAACAACTGACCAAGAGAAAAACAAAGGAGAGATCAACAATAGCATAATGGAAACTGGTATATGACTACAAACATCTTTCGTTCTTTAACAACTTGGTTAACAACTTACTTCCACACCAGTAAGATCTTCTCGGAATGCAAAAGTTCATCCACAGGTTTCTTGGGTACAGGACAGGGCGCCCTATTTTGAGAGTACCTAATGTGTACAGAGCTGAAACAACATCAGCAGACTTTTCTACAGGATATAAAATAAAAGCTAAACATCTGGAATTTAACAGCAGGCATTCAAAGCAACTAGAGTAACACTTTTCTTTTCTCTGTAGGACTTCTGCAAGCCCTACCAGTAACACAGACCAGTATCATTGGTTTTACATTCCTCCCTCGAAATTAGTGTGCCATTGCCCTGCACCAAGAGGTCCTGGGTTGTTATGATCCCAGTAAGAACGGCACTCAGACTCTCTGCAGTATCACTTAAAATGGCGTTTAGTGGATCGAGTACTATAAAAAAGGCAGAGGACAGTATGGATTATTTTACATCCCTTCAGAGGGTGGGAATCCCGAGCTGCACGATAACAGATGGGTCTCCAATCAGTGCACAGCATGCTCTGCAGATCCCTACCCCGCCGGGGGCTTTAGAGCTTTTACAGGATTTTCTTAAAATGGTTCTATTAATTTCTACTGGGAAACAAAAAGGACATTCACAGGAGAACTTGTTGCCCCATTTTCAGATAAAGACAAGGACGTGCGGGTGGTATAATCACTGGTACCAAACGGGAGCTGCCTACAGGCTCCATCATTACAGTTCGCTGGCAACGTTTGTCCTGTGGCCAAGGCGTACGTGCAGCTCGGCACCGGCCAAGCTACAAGTACAATATTTAAGCTGCGAAACTGGCACAGCACAGCCCCACAGCTTCTCAGGTTAACTGTGATGTGGATCACCAGCTCCTCGATGCAGCGTTGTCTCCTGGCTGGGATCACCAGGGCCACGGAGCACGCCTGATAGCGTTCCTGATGCACCCAGCAACCCCCTGTCGCTTGGCCAAGGTGCAAATCCCTGAATCCTGCTTATTTTTCTGCTTTAGTGAAGAATTCCTCATGGGTCTGAAAAAAATCCCAAAGAAAATCAGTATTTATTACACATATTTATACTTGTTGCACCAACCATAAAAATTAAATTCCTAAGCATGCTGATATGCACAGAAAACTCTAAAATATGTCCGTAATACTCTTTAGGTGATTATATTAGACTACTTCCTAGCAGTTTAGAAGAGAATTTACATATTCTGTGATAACTTTCAGGCCACAGGCTACCAAGATAACAAATACAGACAGCAGGCAGCAGTATGTCTATTTGCGGTTAAGTTTACAATTAACACATAAAGAGTTATAAAAATTATGAAGAAAGATGCAAAAGAAACAAACACCTACCCCTGGCTTTGGTTTGTTTACTCACTATTTTTGATATTAAATACATGTACCTAGGCTAGTTTTCTAAGGAAGTGAGACTTATTCAACCACACCATCTGTTTGTCCATCCGTCCTTTCACTCTACCCGACCTTAATCGGCTTTAATGAGATGTGACAAGGAAGCAAGAGGTTTCAGAGAAAACACTTTGCTTATGATATGTCCATAATACTCTTTATGGGATTATATTAGATTACTTCCTAGCAGTTTAGAAGAGAAATGACAGCAGGCAGCAGTACGTATCTTCACACACACGGTGTGTGAGAACTTGGGGTAGGAGGGAATGGCTTACATTAATTACTGTCCCCTACGGAGGGAGACAGATGAGACCTGAAGGTTTAAAGCATCGAGAGCTCCTGCTGCAAGCGGGCTGAGAGTCCTCAGAGGACAGGCAGAACTGCTGCCCTCTCTATTTGTTTTTTCCTGCTTCCCCCAGGAATAGCGAGGGCAGGCTGAGATGCTTCTGCTGCCCAGTCCTGGCTGGGGGCTGTAACCTCAGAGCCAGGGAAGCGCCTGCCCACCCACGTTGGAATCGCTCCAAGGGAGGGACACTGAATCCCCAAAACTGGTGAAGCTGAAAATTTTTTCAAATTATTATCACCAAATGCAGTTGCTAACAACAGTCTGGTTAGGTATGTTTCCAGAGTTAAAATCAGAGACAATGAGATTAGCCTGATATCAGGTATCAGGAGACAACCCTTGCTGTGATGGCCTCCTTCACAAAATAAAACGAGTGGGATATGGCTAGTCGTCAGTAATAAAAATCCTTCTTCTATTATAAAGTACAATAATAAAGCAACCCACATCCTGAATCCTACATGGCCAGAAAAACATTTTTATTCTATATTATTACAAACAATACTGGGCTATTTTTATCCCAGGAAGGGAAAAAAACCCAAAAAACAACAACTAAAAAAAAAAACAACCATACAAAAACCCACAAAGAAAGAGCATTACTTAAAATGAGAAACAGCTTTGTCCGAGTTGCACGTGAAATTTTTATGATAGAGCCCAATTCAGATATTCAGATGAAGCCTGATTAAAAAATGGTTCATTTGTAGGCAAGTTGAAGTTGGCTGACTACTGCCTAATCATTAGGAATATTTGTATGCATCTCAAACTATTTAAAAGGGAAACACTGGAAGAAAGAATTAAAAAAAAAAAATAACAAAAATGTATTTCAGCCCAAAAAGCTTTCCTTTGCTTTCTATTTAGAGATTTGATGAATTCTGCAGTCATACAAGTAGCAAGCCCACGCAACAAGAGAATGAGAGAACCTGGACAAATATGAGAATTTAGTAACCATGATTTGCTATTGAAATTCAGTATTGCTATTTGAAAAATAGTGCATTTTATCACAGCATCTCTCAACATTTTCCACAGATGCTGAGCTTTAGGTTATTCAGCACAAGTGAGTTCTTGAAACAGAGATGACACACTCACCAGACTGATTTGTGATTTGATTCACGCTGTTAAAATGGCAAAAAAATTAAAATGGTCAGCTATCAGCTACATACCACGCACAGACTTTGTCTCACTCAAATTACTCACTTGCTGCAATCCAGTAATCGTTCTAACAAAACAGTCCTTGTACGATTAAAAACTGGATCCCACTCCACAGTCTTACATGCAAAATGTCTTTACTGTGCTGGGCTCAAAGCCCATTCTGTGTAATGCCACCGCAGCTGGACAGGTACTGAAGAGGCGAAGCCTCGTACCCCGGACCTGCGGGGAATATCAGCAGCACCAAATCTCAGGACTGGTGCTCTCACAGCTTGTTGAGGCTGTTGCATACGTTACCATTAACGCTTACGGGACACAGGTTAGTACGTAGCTGCCGCTACCACGTAGGTCTTCTGCACACCCAACCACTGCTTTTGCCACCGGACAACACCCTGCGCTTTCTGCGGGCTGCCTCCAGCTTCCCGAACGGCTGGCAGGAGAGGTAAGAAACAAGCAGCGGGGGGGTAGGGAGAAGGCAGGCGAACAAACAAAACCCACACCACTTCAGGGGTCGGGCTTGCACTAAATTTCTCATTTCTAGGGCACCATCAGTATTCAGGCTGCGCTGTCATTCCTCGGCGTGCCCTCAGCCGCGTAACTGCTGCTCTGGGTCCTGCCCGCGAGAGGCTCAGAATAACCTGTGACAGCACAGGACCTTCAGCTCCGGTCCCCCCGGGTTTTGGGCACGTGTCTCAACCGCTCTGGTATCCCTCACATCTAGCCCCAATCTTCCTTCGATTAATACTTAGCACTGTCTTTCCCGATATAAACCCCTCCTCACTTCATGACTGAGTCAGTGTGAGCAGCCGCGCTTATTTCAGTTAAAGAAATAAAGTATCAGGGAAGACTACAGGATATTAAAGAATACGTATAAAAAGTACTATATAGCTCCTTTTAGAAGATTAAGCTTTTATACTCTTTGCCACATCTTTTGCTCTTTTGTTGAAATCTGAAAACATATACCTTTCCAGCCCCCACTCTTCTTGAAGACCATCCTTTCTTCTTTTCTCCAAATGACGATTATGACAAGGTTTTCTTCTTTTGAATGTATTTGAAGGTTGTATGCTGAGCATTTAGAATTAACATATTCAACAGCCATTTGATCATAGAATCATAGATCTTGTCTTGAGGCTCAGTAAGACTAGAAATAAAGGCATGTTGACATGTGATCTCAGTATTTATTCTAAAGGAGCCTGGGAAAAAGAAACGCACGTCAGTAATGTCTACCCTCCGTGCTTTGGCCTCATAGCAAGGGAGGTTCAAACAACAAAGCACAAATAGTTTATTGTAACTTTATTTGTCACGGTCAAGAACCTGATAGAAGAGGACTGATTCTGTAGACATATCTCTTATACGAAGTACAAACTACATCTGTTTTTTACCAGTGGCAATTGAGGTTCTGTTATTTTGGAGACAGCACACCAGATAATTCTTCCACACTAGAAGGAAACCTGTAACTCTTTATCAGCAAGAGGCAAACTATTTTTCATCTTTCATATGTTTAAAATTTTCTCCACAAATACATTCATCTATGTTGTCACAAAGTTGTGAGGGTTTGCATTTCTGCTATTTGTGAGTTGCAAAGGCTGAAAACACCAGCCCTGAAGATTACCTTAATTTATTTGCTAATATTTGCTACCCTTTCCCAGTTCCTTTTTTCCTCCCTCAGCCACCACGGCACAGCTCTACTGGTCACCAGAGTTTTGTGCCTGTCATAGGAGCTACACCAACTGCTTTGAGTGACACGTTGGCCACCAAATAAATACCCTGACTGCAATACTTTAGCTGTGACCTTGCACCAAAACAATCAAGAGCTGAGTTGCAAACTGAAGGAGAACAATGTTTACAAGCATTTTACCAAGATAAGAATGGTTGGAAATGATTTGGTGGGTTAAAAGAAACTCAGGGATCAAGAGAAGAGTGAATTGTCTCAGCCTTTAGAAGCTGTAGATGGTTTAAGGGTCAAGTAATTTGTAGTAACATTATTAAGTATAAAAACAACGGTGCAGTGCTAGCCACAGAAAATTAGGAAAAGTGTATTTTGCAGATCCTGAACACACACCCCGTTGAAGCATAGAGCAAAAGCATGTTGTTAATCGTTTAAAGGGAAAGGTAAATTGTGACAATTTTGCATTATTGTGAGATAATACAAAATTTGTAGGAATAACACCTAAATACATTGCTTGTGGCAAAGTATTTCTTCTTACCTGTGAGCAGGGTGTTGCATTAGCCCTGGGTGCGGCTGTCTTACAGCAAAGGGAGAAAGCCGTGGCCACCAGACAATTCACTGCAGGCATTTGTAGTAACTCAGATGGAAGAGGTGGGATTCTGAGAGCAAGAATCAAGAAATGTGCAAGAATGTCTTACAAAGCATTAAGGCAAGTATGCCAAAGCAGCCAAGCAGGGAGACAGAACAAGCAATCCACTACTAGAGTCCACAGCAGACCAGAGGATTCAGACCTCCAGTTGGATTTTTTTCCCCCCCTCAGTGTTTTAGTGAGTTTTATAACTGCGGTTGTCTTGTTTCTCTGTTCTCACTGGACCTGGTATCTTTAGCTGGAGTATATTGCCAGTCATTTCTCCTCTTGGTGGATGACATAGGTCTCTTGCACTATTGGAGACGCAATTCTCTCAGCTCCATAGTCTAAGCAAGGACTTCATGGCATCTTAGCGACAGCCTCATTTTAGTATTTTTTGTTTTCCAGGTGTTGTTTCTCAGGAAAACGTCACCATCTTCCATAGAAGACAAGTACAGATAACACACAAGAGCGGGCAGTTGAAAATTTCATACAGGTTCAGTAAAAAAAAGTTCAAAATGTTTTATCAGGCATAGAAGTAAATTTTATAGACAGTATTAATGAAACATGTATTTTCCACTTCAGAGTCTTCAAATGCCTATGAAGTAGTTTCCATAATATTGCAAAACAGAGACTTATTTCTTAATAATTAACCAAAGTTTTAACTAAAACACTTGCAAAGTATACCTGTCCAAGTGTTTTATAGGCTCTCTCTACTACATTTTAGGTTGCAGTAACATTACTGATTTTTCCAGTTCAGTGAAATTTTGGGTCTCGATTGTAAAATGTATGTTTATTTAATGTATTCATTATTATCTAAAAAACTCTGAAAACGTTTTTCAAAAAAAACCCCAAAACCAGTTCAGCAGTTACAGCAGGCTTAGTTTGTAGCTATTCAAAACTCCAGGCAACTTTGCCTGGTGAAAAAAAAAAAGCAAAATTTTGCCTTCAGAAGTCTTAGCAGTGGCAGGTATCCTAAAATATAGAGGACTTAAATGGGGTTTAAACACCCTCACCTTCCCCCTCAAAAAAAGAAAAACAGAGGGGAAAATCAATACATTTTTCTATGGGTTTTTGTTTATTTGTTTAAAGATACTTTGATAGGGTTGGTTCCCTGGACTAATGCTTAAGAAATCAGTATAAATATAGTCAAACACAACAGGACACACACACCTGAGGATGAAGCAACTGGTTTCTGGAGGAATACAAGGCAGGCAGATCTGAAATTCATTCCTATCCCAGATTTTTCTCCCTCTTTTTTTTTTCTCTTTTCCTTTTGGTCTTGAATGAGCAGGCAGGGGCCGGACAGGCATTGCCTCTGCAGCAGGGCTGGCTCTGTGTGTCCCCGTTGGAAGTTTCCTACTGCTTGTTTCCACCCAGAGGCGCAGAGCCCTGGGAATAGATGTGCTAAATCAAGGCAGGCAACAAGCTCATCAGGATTTAAGAAGGGATAAACCAGATTCATTCCACATAGAAGCCTGGCAAGAGGGTGCAGATGTACCACATAAAGTACTTCCAAAGTAAATACTGCCTGCATAGGGTAGATTCTCATATTTTAGGCATGTTTGGTAATAATCACCTGAACATGAAATCATACATTCAACTGGATTCAGGACTTCTTTTAGTCTCCCTTCCTTTCCTTTACTCTGACCAGCAAAGATAAGAATCATATACCATCATTCTTGCTTTATATATAATATTTCGGGGCGGGGTGAGGGGGTAGGGGAGTGGCAGGCGTAAAATACACAGACAAACAATTTCCATCCACCTCCCATGGCCACAGATTGAAACATGTGCTAAGTAAAAGATCCTTCCATGGAAATGTGCCTCCTCAATTTACAAATAGCAGAGTGTGGTCACCTTCAGAGTTAACCTAACAAAGAGCAGTAAGAATCACAGCTATGTTTCTGAACTTTAAAGAGTGAAATTTTATGATACAAGAAAGAAAAAGAAAATTCTGGGAACTCGAGTTAAAACTTTGAAAGTAAATAGCATTTCAAGAGAAACCTCAAAGTGCCCTCCTCTGGCAGCTGGCACTAACTGCTAGCTCGTGTGAAATGCATCCTAAACTCGCAGCACTTACTCCCCAATTAGAGGAAAGTTCTTTTGACACACAATTTTTGTTATGAAATTGTCTTATATTAGCTATACAGCAAGGATATGAAACTGTTAATATATTTTAATATGATATGATAGAAAACACTGAAGTGATCTATTAAAGGTTATTTTAAAGCAAGTGTAATTAAACAGTTCATACTAATAAAATGGTTTTTTTCCCCAAAAAAGCATGTACTTAAGATTTGTGTTCATTTCACAGTATCATTAGTATCACATAAAATTAATGTTATTAATTTGCAACAGTATTGATGCAAATCCTCACTACATTACTTATTGCTTATTACTGACATTCCATGTATAGAGTCACCTTAGGAAATAAAACATTTTTGGTTTTATTTAAACCAAGCACAAAAAAATGCAGTAGGTGAAAACCGCATTAGAAAAATAAACCCGAACCCGCTGTTGATTTCTTAGTTTGGTGTTGCAGTACAAAACATTAATTGTCCAACCTTTTCTAAGCACTTTCATCAGCGTTAAGAGTTGTAATATATTTCATTTTGTTTAATTACATATTTTGTTTCCATAGCAACTAGAAAGCATCTAATCCATTTCTGTTCCTTCCTAAGCCTTTACATAGCAATTTTCTTTCATGATACAGTAGCAAAAGATAATCCTTCTTTAGAACTCTGGGTACTATCTGTTCTTTCCAAATATCCCTTAATTAGTATGCAGTAGGATTAAAACCAGTTGTAGTACTGCTACAACTAAAAGAAACCGAGTAAAAAAAAAAAAACTAACAGGATCTAGACAGAAAATTCTGTAACTCCTGTTAAGTAACTTCAGCATAAACTGACTGCCACCTGCAGGCTTGCAGCAACATGGGTCTCCAGAGCACAGGAGCAAGGGTACCCCCACCACACACCCTATGTCCATGGAGCGAAGGCAGATTTCATATTCCTACTCATACTAACTGATTCAGATTTATTTTGCTTCTAGGAAAAGGAGGATCCACTAACGTTGCCCTCTTTGAAGAAATAATGAGTTTATTTTCTTTTGTGTTGCCGTATTCCAGCTTGCTTCTGTTCATGGAGACAGTGGTGATGTCTGAAGATTTTCCTGTTGACCTGACATGCTAAAAAAGCCCAAAAGGATGCAAGTTCCACAGGTGCTAACCACCTCTTAAACACTGGCTGCTTTCTGTATTGTCCTACTGTTCAAAGAAATTGCTGTCTTCAAAAAAGTAACCCAGATCTTTAAAAAAAGCTAGCAAGTCAGATCATACAGGAAGTCATGCCCATAGTTAAAACATCTGAAAACAGTGTTTTAGGAGCATTTGCAGATTACTGCCTTACTAAGTGACCCGAGTCCTATGCATTTATATTCTTTCATACGCACAAACCATACTGGAAGAGTAATATTGACACTTTGAGAGCTTGGAAATGCCAAATACAAAGTTTGCCTAGAAAGCCTTTTTTTGAACCCATTGCCATGTAAAACAATTCTTACTTACAAAATCAGACAGTATTTTTCCCATCAGGAGTTGCCTCTGTCTGTGCACAGGGTAACTAAGGCTAAGTTGCTCATCTTACTGTTTTTGTGGGTTTTTTTTTTTAAATGCTGGTGTTTGACACACCCATTTATTCCATTTACCCCTTCAGTCTTTATTTCTGCAGTAGGAATTTCTTCCTTTCAACATTGCATTCAGCACCACACCTAAGCTCAGGTCCTCTGCCAGCTAGCAAATCTCTCAACTCAGTTTCAGCATTCAAATTCTTCATACAACATCTGGGAAAGTTAGATTTCTAGAAGTGAGGTCTACAGGAGGCAGCACACTGAATCAGGAGTCAGCTCAGCACATCACTTTTCAGCTTTCCAGTCTGGCGGTTCCGGAAAAAAACAGAAATGTGTCTTAAATGTCAGAAGCCACATCTGTTCCATCAGGACCAGATTTTCCATACAGAGAAATAAAAGCATACACAACACCATGCAAGTACAGTTAGGCTGGCATTTCCAGGAAATATCAGGCTTACTGAATACACGCTGTGCTTTTGATTAAATCGCAGACTGTAAATCCCACACTGACTTACTGCAGATGTACCGTGCAGCTGACCTACACATGTGCTGCAGAAACATTACATATTTCCAGACACCGGGCAGTTACCGACAGTGCTACCTGGAAGTACGCATCACCCAGAGCATCCTGACTGTCAGACCCCTGAGGCACCTTAGGTACCCGAGGTAAAATATCGGCTACTTGGTCTTAACTCCAACAGCAACCATTCCCCTGCCCAAGAAGAGCCTTGTAAAGAACTTCCTTAGGAACAATCAAGCACCCTTAGGGCAGTGCTTACTTGCCCACTTGTAAAAGGGTGTTTGGACAGACCTGTCATATGCAGAAATGGAAGAAAGCATGTCCCACTTAGCTAACATGTGGAACAGCGAAAGGCTCAAACCAACCTGATATGGATAAAAGCACTGAAGATTTTGGCTATTTAAATGCTATTGAAGACATGTTTTCTCCCTACCTCTTCCCCTTGTCCTCAAAACGAACAAAAATCAAAGGCAAAAAAAAAAACCCTCTTCCCACAGTAGTAATTGAAGAATTTCTTCAGAAGACGGAGAGCAGTATTAGTACTTCTCTCTTTTGGTAAATAAACAAAACCTATTTTTTTTTCCACCTCAAAGAAAAAACAAAACAAAAAAACCCACAGAGAACAAATCTAACTTCTTGGTGGCAGACAGCATAGGTTTTCAAAACGAGTGAAAATTTTACTGCTTAATCATCACTTGCCACTTGATGGGGGTGGAGAGCTAGTTATGCACGTTATAAACGTTCCATCGACTATAAATAGATGATTTTTAGGTTTTTAAAACACAGTGTGACAAAGTGCCAAAATGCAAGTGTATTTGGAAAGTTTAAGAGCTGCCTGTTACAAGATTCCTAAGCTAAATTCCACATGATACTTAGGCATTAAGTCTTGTCAGGTTAAATCAACTGCATTTCAACTAAATATACCAGATACTTCTTTACGGGAAAGATGAAAAGATCAGCTTGCTGTGTGACAAAAACTAAACTGCACCTTGTCTGAAACATAACTATTGATACAGAAGCCTTTTCTATATGTGTACAGAAAGTTACTTCTGTCACTCAATGCCCGTTACTCTTCAGTTACTTCCCTTTTCACATATTGTCTCTCAGGGAATAAATGGTATGCCCAACATCTTTTTCCTTTCAGCGCTTTACAGATCTTAATCCTATTTGTAGGTTAAAACAACGCTACTGAGGCTTGACAAGCTTTACTGTAGCAGTGCAAAAGATAAGAGATGGACAACAGGCTAACAGTGTCTGTACTTCAAAGGACTAAAACCTGTTGAAGACACCCCTTACATTTTATGATGGAGCAAGCAAACCATTAACTGTTCAAATACTGAAAAGATTTATAGCATGTATCAAATATGATTTGTCTAGGCATGAAACAATTAACCAATTATAAAAAAAGACCAACCTCATACCTTTCCAATCACATACACAGAAGTGATTACATGTAAAAAGGAAAGCCACAGCTCAGTTTCTTGGACTTCTAGGAACAGAACAGGTAGATCCCAGCTGTTTGATCACCAACCCATACTGCTATGCTTATTACCTGTCATGTTGATATGAATGATGTTTATTCTGAATAGAGAAGTTACGTTTACCAAGTGTCAGTCCAAACTGCAGATCTGTACAAAGCAAAGTTCTACACCCAAGGAGATCAGATGAGAAACAGCTTTAGAAATAATCAATTCCAGCTAGAGAGGTGCAGAATACAGGAGAGGAAAGAAGAAAGGGCTAAACCATGGAAACACTTTAGGGTGCCCAGCATGCCCTGAATACAAATGATTTCAAACACATCAATAGCTAAGAGGTTCTTAACAGTGCTTAAATTAGATTTATAAACAGTGCAGAATAGTGCTTCCATAAAATATTAAAGAAAAAAATTGTAAAACCAACCAAGCAAAATCTATACATACAAACTTTCAAAATTCAAAAGAAAAAAGTGCAAATCAAAGGTCTTTAAAAAGATGTAGGCCTTCTGAAAACTTAAATAGATTTCCCTTTAGCATTTGCCCTATCAGCAATTCCAACAAGACTAGAAAACCAAAGAGCAAAACAACATAAAAGATGTCCACTACCACATATCATTTATTTATATACTAAGTTAAAAAATACGAATATTTTATTACAAAAAGTTTATCAAACAACTGTATACATACAGTTCATATTGTTAAAAGCCAACATGTCAATTGATACTTTATGTACATTTGATTAATAATGTCTTACAATTGTAGAAAAGCATCACTCAGCGGAAACTGATTTGGCATTTGGAAAGTAGTTACCACCCTGCACTAGAAGAGACAATTAATATATGAATAAAACATTTATATGTTACAATAAAAATACTTATTTGCTGTGATCATTTAAAGCAAATGGATGCTTTCTTTCTCCAAGAAGAATCATCATAAGTGGAGATTAAAGTGCACATAACTAATGCATTAATAATTCTTCAGCAATCCCATCTATCATTCTAGATGCTCCAAGCACATCACAGTAGCATCAAGGACTTAGGCCTTTTCTCCGTGGCTTAAACAGGAGGATTTAAGAGAAATTCAGCTTTCTAAGCTGCATGAAATAATTCTGGTGTACAATAAGATGAAGTAGGGTACAGAAATCTGGAAAATAGCATTTGGTGAAAAAGTCAGTGTAAATTTTCCAAGATATATGATTTCTGGGGAAATATTTTCCATTTGAGAAAAAGATTCATAGTATTTCATACAACTGTGGACCAAACAAGCAGAGCATGCAACAGTATTTACATAACCATCCCCAAAGTTGTTCTTTGTAGGATACAGGTTGGAGCAACACTGTCTACTTTATGCATAAATTTTGGTGGCAATCTGGGGAAGAAGAAAAAAAAAATCACCAACAATTTGCTTACTGTAGACTAAGGTCCTAAACTAGAAAAGTGCTCCTCAAAAAATGTAGCTCAAAATATTGGCTTTGCCTCATTACAAGCAATATAGTAAACCTTACAAAATGTAACACAGTCAGTACTAGCAGAGCTGTCGAGGGCAATAATTTTAATAAATCGGTCCACTTTGGATAAAACAATGCTTATGCATGTTACAATGTATTCAAAAGCAACAGCTGAACAGGCTGAATTTACAACCACAAGAGAAGCATGACATTCACTGAAAATGAAGTGAGTTGCTGGTAATTATGGTTATAATTTTTATCACAGCAACTGGTCAACAATGGGAAAAAAAATTTTTTTTCTTTTCATTTTACAAATATGAGAAGTTCTGAGCCATTATACTTGAAGAGCATACTTCATATCTTAGGCACTGAACCCAATTTAGAGGTAAAATGTCAACATGATTTAACATCCTCAGGCTTCTGAAGGCCATCCATATGAAGTTTACATACAGCACTACAAACACACATCAGATACTGCTGTAAATTTATAAGGAATACAAAACACTATTAATACAACTTTCACCCCATGGCACATCAAGCATGGCAATACCACTTGTTTCATATCTGGTTAGCAACGGTCAGTTGTGGTTATGCTTTATTGAATATTTTCCTTTTTGTAGCTGAGAAATATACAGCTTGGACTTGCTTCCATCTGGTCTTTTAAACCAAACTTCATCATGGTTAATTGTTGTAATTATGGCACTACAGAAAACGAGGGAAGAAGGGTCAGGGGAAGAAAAAGAAGAATTTAGAAAACTTGTAAGCTAATAAAAAGCCTCAAAACTGCAGCTGTATTGTAAATGCTAGGCCCAAAAGATACTGGGTCCATTGTAAGGATAGTTTTAACACAATTCTTTTGTAACTACATGTGTCTTTAGTGAAGGCAGTTAATTTTTCAGCCATCTATTTTTTTCTCCTATGAGAAAACCCTCAACATGTACAAATACTTCAATGGTTTAAAAGAACAACAGTCACCCATAAAAAACGCAACAATAGACTACCTGTGGTAAAAAACAGATCCGTTGGAAAATCTATCCAGAAATTACTTCTAATAATAAAGTATTTGGGAAACAGTTCAACAGATTGAAGTCCAAGATTTAAAGCAAAGGAAGTATTCAACTGTTAGTCACCATACCAAGACCATAAGAAATAAAGTCAAAGACTTATTTGCTGAATCATTCTTATACAAACCCTGCTTTTATGCTCCTTGTGGTAAACCTTAATACAAATAGTAAATGCACAAACCCCTCCCCCCCTCCCTGAAAAAAAAAAAAATCAATTATAATTGGTGACAAAAAAAAGCTCAAAACAAGACATTAAAACAGTTAATGGAAGAAAAATCTGTCACATACTGAGTGTGCTAAAACTCCCTCCAGGAAAGTCTCAAGCTTTAAAAGTTGCTGAAATCTTGAAAGGCTGGGAAACTTCCACTGTATGCTTGCCCCGTTAAGCATCACCTTTTGGCTACTGTCAGACACTGGATATTAAGACCTTTTTGTGGCCCAGTAAAACTGTTATGTTCTGCAAAACTAATTCATATTTTTTTAAATTCAGAAAGAATATATAGTTTACGAAAATACCTTCCTGTTTCAGCCCTGAACACACACTCAAATCACCAAAATCTCCTCCCTTCACCACACACAGGGAAGAAAAGAAACAGCCAGTTTTACAGTAAACTACTGCTATATGACGTTAAAGTTAATTTTCCTGGGTAGCTGTGCATATTTAATCAATGTTGCTCTTAGATTGATTTGCCCCATTAAGTAAAATGTAAGATATAAATTTAACCATTGTTTTAAATATACTGAACTTTTAGAATTGACAAATATTATCCATACAGAGAAAGTACATTTATATATCTTATTACAGTGCAAATTTGTTTGAAAGATTATTTAGACCATTCCCAGGTAGACAATTCCCTTTGTTAAGTGAAGGAAACGCTGTAAAAAAAGTTCCAACTCTTTTCTTTCAGAGCATTAATCAACTGAAAACAAAGTTTATCTTTAATGGTTTTCTATAATTTAAGTATTTTTGGCTGGGCCAACAGGTCAAATTCTCAAAGCGACAAAATCCCAAGATACTCAAAGGCTATTCAGAAACTAGTAAAAGCTTAAACTGCTAGTGAGATCCTAACTTGACAAACATCTCATTATCTTCAGTCCAACCTTTACTAGCCTCTCTCACAAGTCCAGCACTCAATCTTCTTTGACAATGCCTGTTTTCCAATGTGAACTAATACATGTTACTGAGGTGGCAGTATTTCCAAATAAGCCTTATTCTTCAATGCCATCATCCCATCTATTTCTTAATATGAAAGTACAGAGCTGCATAAACTGTGTAATCTTTACCTTGTAGGACATTCATCTTTCTTATCAATGCATATTGTCTGTCCACGTCCATACCACTCTCCATCATAATAGAGTCTTCCTTCTTCAGATCTAGCACTATGTAGATGCTTTTCTATTTTGACAGGTGCTAAAGTGATCAATAAAATTAATTTAATATTGACTTGGCAGAAGCCAGTTAAACATTTAAATAACTTTCATCAAGTTATTTACATAGACTACACATTTTTTCCATTACCAAATTAGCCTCTCTCCTGATTATGGCAAGAATGCGAGAAAATTGGAAGCAAGATACTTTATTTCCAGTCAGATAAATTAAAAGTTTTATTTCCATTTTCAGGTAGGAGTTATCTTCCCCACAACCTTCATATTTGTGATATGAATTTTCACAGGTCGAGTAAAGCAATACAACAAAAAGAGACTTCAAATGGCAGAACCTGAAACTTCTTCATGAGCACATTACCACAACATGCAAGTAGTAATACCTCTCTAAAGAAATAACACCATGGGCTCACCTCTTCTCCCTTTTCCTCCTTAGTCATCACCTCCAAGTATTTGTTTTACCTAGCAGTAATGTGCTTCTCACCTCAGTGCCAAATATCAGTAACCACTCCTTTCCCACAGCTCTCCTTTTTCAGGGTTGTAGCTTGCAGTGAATATGAGCATCCTTTAGACTGCACCCCTAAGGTCCAGATGCTCTTAGTTTCTCGCCTCATCTTGTGTAAACACTGCTTGCTAATAGCTTGCTAATATTAATTGGTGTAACCCACTTTTAGGAGTTGAAATTTTTGTTGATAATTTTTTAGAACTCAGATGTCAACACAATCATCAGCAATCAAGCTACAAGCTATCAGCACCTGAGAGGGGAAAAACAAAAATCACATCTTCCAGCTACCTCAGCCCATTCTCTATCACTATACAAGGGCTAAAATAAATATGATCTGCCTAGATGCAGTTTGCATCACTGTACACAGCGAGTTGTGTCTTGTGAAACCAAACAACGTTTACTTACGTTCTGGCTTTACTCTGTGTGGCCCCAGTGTAGCCATCGCCTTGAAACACAGAAGAAAATGAAGTTAGTCAGCAAGCATAGTCCTTTTTTCTTAACTGCCAGCTTTACTTGTGAAGTTATGTACAGTGTAGCTCAGGATACTTGCTTTTACACGCAAAAAACACAATCATAACAAATCTAAAATAAAAGTGTGTTCAACAATGACTCGGTAACTAAGTAAAACAGCATTTTGGGGGTGAAAAAAATATCATCTTCTTTAGTAAGTTTTGATTTCAAACAACTCAGGAGTTTTTCTAAATTAAACCCTCAAAACTGCTGTCATGTAATTCTGTCAAGAAATACAAACTGACATTAACTCATTCTGAAAAACAAAATTCTATATGAACAACCGACTGATTTATACGTTATGCTCGTAAGTTCGCAAATTTTCTCTCATGCAAACTCTAGATCACATGTAGTATTGAAGTAGGTTTAAAAAAAAAAAATCTAAGAGTTTTTTGGGGTTGTTTGTTTGTTTTTTGTTTTTTAAAATTATTTCCAGAAAAGGCAAAATCCCTAGTGGATTCTCGGTTTGTTGCTATTGTTTAAACTCACATTACACTACAGGAAAGAAACCGAGGGAAAGCTATTTTGTGTCTGTTCCTCTCATGTGATAGGAAAAGTCAGACAAGTTTTCACACAGGCATCACATTTTACTTCTTGTTTAGGAAATATTTACAAGTATAAAGCAGGATGAAAACTGACTCAAAGCCATTTCCCACCAAGTTTTTGAATTCACATAAGTAGTTTGCTATTCCATAGCAAAGGAAGTGGGAAGCACTAGGATATTAGGGGTATGTTATGACTGCAAGTGCAGGGCAAGGATAGTGTTTCATTACAGTAAGTTACTTTAACGATATGAAAAAGGCACTCTGTGCTTAAAAGCTGGATTTATTTTTCCAAATGTATCAATTGGTCAAACAAATTTCTCTACCTATAAACCCCGATTCTCTTATAATCTGGCAAAAACACAGCGTTTCACTTTATTAAAAAAAAAAAAGTATATGGAGAGATCAAAGCATAGAAATCTTCATAAAATAAACTATTTACTATGTGAAACCATACCATATGATATATATTAAAAAAAAATTTCTTAATTTAAGCCAAAATCCTATCAAACTATCCTATCATAGTTTCTACCCAATTATGCTAGACTGTGAGAAAGCAGATCATCTTGACACAGGCTTTAGGCTCACTTTATCATGGAAAATTACAGACTACCCATTTTAGAGATAACCTCTTCCACCACTTTATTGGATTCCTCTGCACGATCTGGGTAGGACCAGAAAAAGTAGCAATAACATAGTTTGAACTGGAATGATTAGCTGACTATTGAAGAAATAAAAATCTATTTAGAGTTTTGATCCTGTAAGAAACACATTTACATATTTTTAAGAGGCAAAAGGACTAGACAAGAACCCAAACAAAACCTACAGCCACTGGCATTCAGCCATTTATCTTACCTTCCTTATTGTTGTCCAGTCTTCAAGTATATCAAGGTCTTGTAACATATAAACTATATAGGGGCGTGGAAAAGTTAGGGAAAACTCTTTCAAACAGCAATAATAAAAATACTCTAATGTTCATAGAAATATATTAATAGTTCTGTTCTGCCCATCTTTCACATGAAGAATACCTACGTGAAGTGAAAGCTCAGCAAGAATAAATGCCTCTTGGAATTGTGCAACCTAGAAGTACATTTTCAAAATTATTAAAAGAGCTAAGTAAGATAGATATTCAAACTGCTGGAGTTCAACATGAGGATAAGAGAAGCAATTGTGATACAATCATTCCATCCCTAACAGTTCCAAAAATCATTCTATTTGCAATACTACGAATTACAATTGAAATTCACTGCAATTTCAATATACCACTGCATATCAGCATCTAGTATCAGCTTTAATAAAATCCTTATTTTTACAGTATTCTACATCATATATCTTTGAGAGAAAAGTATAGACAGCACCACATCTGAATATCAAATATCCAAAAAACAGGAAATAGAAAGGCAACACCCCTTCCTTGAACTATCAACTGTAAAGTAAAAATTGTGTATTAGAACAATACACGAACTTCAAAACAAAACTACATATAGCACAGCTATTCCATTACAACAGTCTTCAGTTTTTACTTTGTTTCTCCCCATTTCACCTCTGAAAAACAAGCTTAAAAAAAGGTGCTACGAATGTTTAAAAACAAAATCTCCTAGAATTGGATATGAGAGCTTTAACTTACACTCATTTTGAAATTTTAAGAATCTTTAGCCATTTTCAAATTTGTTTTTCTCTAAGTATCAAAGAATTACAAATCAAAAGCCATGTAAAGTTTCAAGGTATTTGCTTTACACAGATCTGTACAAACTGACATGTCCACAACTATTTTAAAATCATAAGCGAAAAGAACAAATTAATTTACTTCACAACTGAAAGGATTTTCAGCCTACTGAATTTCCTGAAATAGCTAGGGGTTTAGACCTAATACTATGTTAATATTTTCTGTTTGGAATGTAGTCTAAAATGGCAAGGTACTTGTACTTCACAGAATCTGATGTCATTTATATGGTCATCTTGAAGACAAGGATGACTGAGAGCTAAAGAAAATACATTTTCACAAAACACGGCACTGAAATTGCTAAAAGGAGTTAAGAAACTAATGAGGACACTCATACTTGCATTGATTCATACCACTTGGCTTTAAGCACTGTTGCAGTTTAACCCCAGCCAGCAACTATGCACCACGCAGCTGCTCACTCACCCCCCCCCGGTGAGATGGGGGAGAGAATCTGAAGAGTAGAAGTGCGAAAACTCATGGGTTGAGATAAAGACAGCTTAATAGGGAAAGCAAAAGCCGTGCACGCAAGCAAAGCAAAACAAGGAATTAATTCACTACTCCCCATGGGCAGGCAGGTGTTCAGCCATCTCCAGGAAAGCAGGGCTCCATCATGCGTAACAGTTACTTGGGAAGATGAAATGCTATAACTTTGAACGTCTCCTCTTCCTTCTTCTTCCCCCAGCTTTATACACTGAGCATATTGTCCTATGGTATGGAATATCCCTTCGGTCAGTTGGGGTCAGCTGTCCTGGCTGTGTCCCCTCCCAAATTCCCATGCACCCCCAGCCTACCCGCTGGCAGGCCAGCATGAGAAGCTGAACAGTCCTTGACTGCTTAGCAACAACTCAAAACATCAGGATGTTATCAACATTATTGTAATCCCAAATGCATAACATAGCCTGATACTAGCTTCTATGAAGAAAATTAACTCTATCCTAACTGAAACCAGGACAAGCACTAGTTAAAAAACATCTCTACTAAACTGAATTTGTAACACATCCTAATGGAAGAACAGTTGTTACTGGGACAAATCATCCATCTGGGATGCGTTCCACTAAATCAACCATCCTGCAGGACGATGTCCCAGCAATGACAGTTTTTTCAAAAACTTCTTCCTTCCCACTTCCTCTTCATGTTACAAAACCTTGCAGAAGTAGGATTTTTTGCAGCAGCTTAGCAATAAAAAATGGCCTTTATACCATATAATGTCAATTCTTAGAAGTTGGTCTCTTTTAGGTAGTCTCCATGATTCTGGCAACTTCTAAGCCACCACATCTCTATACTATAAAAATGTTAGGCTGTGGGTAGGGGTAGAGAGAACACTCAGTTTGCAAAGACATCTCCTTCTTTCTCTAGAGAAAGATGATACCGTCTCTTAGGTGTTATACCTTAAAAAGTTTGAGCTGCAATGCATGCTTGTCAACAGCTATGAAGAAGTCATCAATGCAAAATTCTTAAATACTATACTCACACTACAGGAACGCCAAACCCACAAACCCATCCCCCTGTCCACCCCCATCTCAATTCATGGAATTTTAAACTGTTAATGCAAGAGGGTTCTAAAGTCTATGGAATTGTTAAGACGTAATAAATTGAAGTTAAAATGTCCTAGTATGAGAAGCAAAGCTATACAGGAGAAGACACACAAGTCAAGTTATACTTTACAAACATAATGCCTAACTCTTCTGCTTTTGCCTTGTGGCTCTGTTTTTTAAAGAGTTAGAAAAATAAATTTTTAGAAATACTCTCTATATGAAACTAGTAGTTAGATAAGAGAATCTTAATTTCAATTTTCAGAATGGGATGTGTCAACATGGTTTCTGTAATCTGAATTAGAATAACATCTGCCATACAAAAATCAATTCTGAGACTGCGTTATCACTTCAACTTGTTTTTAACGACATACATAGTAAGACTAGCTATGAAACAGTGAACACTACTAGAAAGAACACCGATTTCAGTAAAAGGATATCTGATACAACAACAGGTTTCTTCTTATCTGGACTAAACGGATCCTTCCTTTTCTTCCTGGACTGTAGCTCATCATTCCATAATTCTGAAAAGACATAATAAGAACATGCTATGTATCACAAACATTACACTAACTCTTTTTACAGCAGAAAACATTGTCCTAGATGTAAAATAACACATTTTCTGGTGAGATACTGTTTCTGAACAGAAAGAATGAAGGTGTTACCTGATTACATAGTCATAGATTAATACTCTCAAAACACACAAAGGGATGCTGACAATTACTAGACCAAGGCTTCTTTTAAGCTTAAATTCAACCCCCCTCCGCCAAGCCTACAGCTGAATAGCATTCTAGTGGATAACTTGAAACTCCCCAGACATACTATGTGTATGTAGCTACCAGAAGATTAAAAAACCCCCACAAACAAAAATAGCTCAAACAAACAAAAAACCCAACAACTTTGAATTTCCATCCACCTGAGGTAATGTCAATGCTATGCCTGTCTTCTTCAAGTCTTCTAATCTTCTCTTCTAGTTCACTTTGTACAGTATCATACAACAGAAGTTTTTCACTCTAAAAAAGCAAGAAATTACACATTTTTACATGACTAATATCTATCACCTAAATACGTATGACAACAATTTAAAGCCTCAGCAGAAAGAAAGGATAGCTTTAGGTGAAAATTTTTCAGAAGCTGTAACCCATATGACATTTCTCTCTATCCACTTTCTTCGCATGAGATCCTAGCTCCTTAAAGATGTATGTTTACTTGGCATAAGTGTAAATATAGTTATCAAATATCAGTACCAAGAATAACTAAGTATATAAAAGCATGCAGCTGGATCTCCAGAATAACTGTTTATTCTGACACAAATACAGTATTTTCCTTCTGGATAGCGAAGATTTATTCACAATTAATAACTGTAAAGTAGTGACCTCTGCCATCTTTCATTATAGATCAGAAATTTTAATGTTTTCATGGAAAGCTTTTTATTAAGCTGCCTCCAATATTAATAAAGCTGCAGCCATTTATAGAGAATTATCTATTACCACAGTATTTGTCTATTTTCATAGATCTGAAAAATACCCTCCCACAGAAGAAAGAATTTATTGAGCATATAAAATAAGTTGTGAAAGCAAAATTGTCTACCTCAGAGCTGTGAGAAACACTTTTAAAGCACTACTTAAGAAATGTTAGCTAGTTCGTCCTTTTAAAAGGCAATTTCTGATCCAAATAGATTGACATAATGCCTTCAATGTGGGGTATGTCATTAGCACTTTTTATATACAAAGACAAATAAAAACACACTCTGACGTGAACTTTCTGCAGCGTTTTGTGCAGTCTACACTCTCTTCCATCTCTAAGTGTTTCAGAACAAGAAGATCAACTTCATAGTAAACTGCTCTCAATTATAGTCCACCACACAGGACTGATACAAAAATTACACAGTGTCTATATAGATCAGTTACCCTCTTAAAGGCAGCACTGTAAAACACTAAGCTCTCTAAACCAGTAACTTGGAATTAAGCTGAGTTCCAAGCCTCAAGGAAATAAATTTACTGTTCTTCCATAAGCTTGCACATTTCTGAACATGAGTAGGAAATACCGCTGACTGTTACATTTTGAAGTTCTTTTTCACTGAGCAGTATCTTTAACAAGTCTGGAAAACAGAGGCCTTGAACTCACTGAAAAAACAGCTTCAGCAGCACAAGTCACTGCATCTAGCTATTTGCTACCATGCCTGTGCCAGAAGCTGCAGTCCCAAGAGCAAAGTCAGCAGATGTCTGCACCTCAACTGCTCCTGCCCATAGCACAGCATACTAACAGAAACTTACCTTTACCAGTGTTCAAGTGAGTATGCTGGATTGAAGCAAAACAGTTGAGGAATATACAAAAACAAAGAACCCTGTTCTACTAAATAGCTGTCATTTTTACCATTCCCTTCAACTTACAATGTATTTAAATTCCAAAGGTCTCCTTTCATATATTTTTCAATCCCTCATTATAAAAAAAAGTTCACAAAGGAACTGAAAAGGCAGAAACCTCTTACATATACCTGAAATGCCAAAGGAGTGTTATCTGCTCTGAGACCATTTTAAAATTCAATTTAAAATTAAATAGTGTTTCTGTTTAGGCATCTGCTTCGCTGCAAGCACTTGGTGACAAATAAGGTGTGAAAAGCTGTTACAGGCATCAGAGGTATTCTTGCTGAATGGTTATATTCCAGTGGAACAGTGATTCTACAAGCAGCATCGCCGACTTTAAAAGAGCTTTACCCCTGAGACACCCTTACGGGATGGTCAACATTTGAATTCTGAAGGTTTCACAATAGAAGCATAACAGCAAAACAAGGGACAAGGACCACCTTAAATAGGAATAATAGACAGCCAAAGCAAATCATTCAATCACAGATGAGAAACCCTGCAAGTGTTACAGGATTCTGTCCAACCTCAAGAGTATTCACAGGAGGCTAAGACAGTCAGTAATGAGCAGTTCTTCATTATACCTTGTTCTTCCCCAAGCTATCAAGAAAATGGAAATTCTTTTTAAAGTATGTGTGCACACTCTTGCTTTAGGAGTGTAGGAGAGTAGGAGCCACAGACCTCAGGAATGTGGTGAACCACTCAGAAGAAAACACATTTAAGCAATTATAGCAGGTGCTGAGGAAGACTATGACATAAACCTCAGGATCTAAGCAGCTATGTTACAGCATCTGACATATCTGTTCTTGAGTATTGTACTATTGTATCCATAATTTAGATGCTTAAACAGGAATGTTTACATTCACAGAGAGAAATATGTTTTTCCTGTAACTGCTTTTGAAACGACAACTCTATCACTAGCTGTCCAAGGCATCTTAAAAAGACATTATTAAATACATTTATATTATACATACTTATTATTGTTAATGTTATTATTAAAATGTAAGGTGCTTTTTGCTATAATTATAGCATATATTTTAGTTACTGTTCTTGGTAATATTTTTATATCAAAGGTAAAAAAAATCATGAGGGAATCTATCAATAAGAACCTGTTAATGAAAAATACAAAACCTTATTTATACACAAAGCTAAACTAATATAAAGCTAATTTTTATATGCTTTGAACAACCTCTTATGTGGACTGAAATATCACAAGAAATTTGCATGAAAATAGCAAATAACAGCAATAATAAAAGCATGCACTGAACTTGGAAAGCATGACACACAGTGAAGATAGATGGGATTATCTATCAATGTAAAATAGCTGGCACAACCTCACAGTGCTGTCGAGAGGCTTGAATTTCACATTCATACTTGTTCTTCACAGATTCCAGACAAAGCTCTCTATAGATACCTGTAATCAGACAAATTACAGCAATATTACTTTCTTTAGGTAATACTCAATTTCTGAATTCTCTTGTAAGACTGCTTGCAAGTCCCAAAACATGTACATACTGGAAAATATTACATAGGGACTTACAGTGGCTGGTAGCTTTACAGATTAAAAATAAGAACAAGTAATCCCTTAATTCTGAAGATGTAAGGAAAAAATTAATGTTATTTTCACTTTTTTCCCTATCAGTCAACAAATTATACCAGTGATCATGCTAACTTTACAAAATAGGTCTGTTCCATATTTCTGATCGAATTATCCTGGATATACTCAATTTTCAAACACATTAAGCACTAAATGGCCTCTTCTATTTTCCAATTAGTTTTAAATAATGTTTTGGGGTTTTTAAATAGCTTGAAAACTGAATGAAAGAACAAGCTATTAGAAATTAGTATTCGGAATAAGGCCTACTTTATAATGCATGACCTTAATAAATCATATCGACTAACAAGACTGTTCCATTCTTAGAAATAGCCACCTTGCGATACAAAGGATACTGCTTCTGAGTAATAGGAGCATTTCTTATACATTTCTGGCAATGCGTCTACTAAACAGACAGCTGAAAAAATCTGAAAGGTATCTGAAATGTACTATTTGGCAAGTAAAGATAGAACTTGATTTAATATATTCAATGCATTCAACACAAAATACTTAAATTGTTCTGCATTACCATCTAGAGAAGATAAGTTTGCACACACACTGGTGCTGTCTAACAACTGAAGAACTCTCCAAAATAACTTCCCTTAGAATTCAGTTGACTATAAATTAATATAGTACAAAAGAAACAATATCGTTACTGGCAATTCCTCTGAAAAACAAACCGCAAAGTATTAGGTCAATCATCTTTCCTCTATGAAGTCACTTTTGATCTAGAATTCAAAATCTTCTTTTCTTACATCATTTGCTAGGTTGATTTTTTGTTTTTTTAATATTTATGGCTGACTGGCATATCTAGGTCTGCCAATTTACAATCACTGCTTATTTGCCTGAAATCAAGCAGTATAGATATGAATACTTCCAAAAGAAAAAGTTGTATTCCTGACTTGCTGAAATAGTAAAGATCCACATTTTGCGTCAATGGTACTCAGTGCCTCAGAGAACAGAGGAACATGAGTTTCTCTTCTACCACAGACACAATTAGATCCATGTCTAGCTAAACATAGCTTAACTTTTTTTTCACACCTTCTTCCCCTCTCTCAGGTAAAATTAGGTCCTTAGGGGCTACCTGCTGGAGCTCAAGTTCTGCTACTGCCCACTTCTGTCAAAGTTCTCAAACAGTAAAAGCAAATAAGCCTGTCCTGCGGTTTCTTGTTTTCTTTGAAATAAATTTATCAATCTCATTCAGTTGAGGACAAAAGGGAAAAATACAACCCACAATCCTGACTTCTAGTCTCAACTTCAAGGAAACTTGCAGTTTTTACCCTGGGCTCTTTTTACATTGGAACATGGATCTTCAGTGCTGCTCTAGACAAATCAGGAGAATCTGTAATACTCTGCCTCTCCACACCCACCTACATGAACACACTGACAGTCAGCCACATTTAAAACTGAAAATCAAAAGCCTGGATGAAGGTCACTTTTATATCAAACCTTCTGCAAGTTCACCTGCAAACCTTCTGCGAAGTCCAAGTGGGTTACTTGGGACTAGTCAAGTAAATTTTTGTTAAGATCTTAAAATCCAGAAATTCTGTCTCACCAACTAAGGAAAAGCATTATGGTGAAGACCAGGAAAGAGAGAAATGCAATAGACCAATTCATAGCCTGAAGTCAAAAGTACCAATGAAGACATACTGAGTAGCACTGAAGTAGCACTAGTACTACGAAAAGTATAAGCAGGCTTGCCATTTTCCAGCTTGCTGGCACTGTGCTTCTGCTGAATTTCTTACAAAAGATATTGGCATAGCTTCTCTAGCTAGACACAGCACAACCGTCTGCCTTTTGGCGCTCTGACAGCCTGTGTTAGGTAACCCTTAGACAGCTGAATTACTCCTTTAGGAGCCAAGCTATAACACAAAAAGAAGTTACAAAAGGGAAGTACAGAACTTTGTCTTCCTATAATCCCACCACTCTATATGACTATATGGTTGTATCCCGGAAGAAGATAAAAGTTCTTACCTGCTTCTTCTATGACCATAAAAGCCTATCTAAGTATCAGTTTTAATAATTAAAACACAGCTTAGATAAAAGCTGCTAAGGACAAAAGCTTCCCTCCTTCCCCATATTAAACAGGAGGATGGGAGCAGAGGAACAGAAGAGACACAGACTAGAAAAGCAAGAAAAATGTGACGAACTAAGATGATCTGGCAGGCACTTCATGAGATAGCACCTACATATCTCTTCATTTCAACAGTGACCAGTGTGTAGATCCCAAATTTTCTGACTAATAAAAATTACTCATTTTTAATTCAGTAATTTTGTGCTTACTACACAAAGACAGCCAGCCATTAAATGAAACATTAAAAAGATGTATTTTTAGTGTGATGTTATCAGGCAATGTGTGCAAAGAGGCAAGCAAACTATTCATTTTGACTTGAAAAATATTTTACATTTAAAACCATGCCACAGTATTTCTAAAACACACTCCTTTAACAATTCTAAAGAAAAAAAAAATTGACCTTAAAATGCATAGCAAGTTTATACTGTTGAAACAGCAATACTCATTTTACATGCCTACCTGCCACCTTGGTTCGGATTTGCATATTTTCTTGTAAAGCTGCCAAGGGTTCTAAATATTCAGGTGCCTTTCCAGCTATGACCTCTTGTAGCTTTGCATCCACTTGGCTTAATCTTTCTTTGTAAAGTCTTAAAATAATAGAAATAAAAAAGTATTTTATTTAAAAACAAACAAAAGTTAGAAATATTTTTAAAATAACTATTCTGCATCTCTTTGTTAATGTTATGGAACACCCACTGAAGCAAAGTAAGATTTGTTACCGTTTTAATTTCCACTGCATATATTCTTTTTGAACAATACTCCTCCTATTAAGCCTTTCTGGAAAACACATGCAGACAATCAGGAATGTACAAAGTAAAGATAAAATGAAATGTACCTCCATCTCTAAGGAAGAAGAAAAAAAAAAATCACATGGCTGTTGATAGGTTTAAGATGGAGTAGGAGATGAATTAACATGGAATAGAACAGGAAAGGGTGCCACAATACATAAGAACAATATGGCTTACATCATGGGAGACAGACACAGCCATTTTGTGGCTAGAAACACCCATTCACTTTCATGTTCACCAATCTGCTCCTACCCTACCATAAACCAAGGAAAAACATAGACAGGCTCTTATTGAAGCAACCCTCATTTCATCTCCTGTGAAAATCCACATACTGCATACTATCACAAATATCATAGGATAATTTGTAATTAACATCTTACATTCATGCAAAAAGAAATGTATTTAAAATATTTTTATTTTACCTAAAATTCATTCCTTCTATAAAAGCTGATATTCACTGGCAGACTGTGAAGAAATCTGATTGCCTTCTGAAGAATTTAATGTAATATAAATTACAAGCATTTCAAGCACAATGAACTAAAACTGCTTATCAAATGATTAAACATGCCATTCTTTGTGCATCTTTTTCTTCTTTCACAATTTTACTGTCTCCCTACTGACAGCTGCTCCTCCTTATAATCTTTCTTCCATCATTCTGTTGCTCCTTTCGCAGTATTCCCACCATCATAGTTCTTCTTAGTCCTTACAATCATCCCAATCTCTCAAATAACCAGTGTCTACACAACACCTTCCTCCTTGTATACCACAGCCTTACCACCTCCCCAAACCTCCCGAATTACTTGGTTCCTTCCTCCCAAGACCACCCTCCTTCATATTTGCTCCTGAAAGCTTTTGTTTCCACAAACTGGTTTCAGTCACCCAAGCTGTCCAACAGATAGAAGAGTAGGACTGAACTCAAAAGCTGACAGTTTTCCAAACGCCAAGGCAATCACTACCAACCGGCCCCAATATTCATCAGTTGGCTCCTTTTCCCAGGTTGCTCCATGGTCAGCCCAAAGAAGAGCATGCCAAACAGTTTTCTCTAGGCACTGCAGCAAGATATTGCTTGTTGGGCAGTTCTTCTAAGAACCTATTAGACAGACCTCACAGTGTCCTTTTATGCAAAACAAGTTGGATATCCCCCTTCTCTAGCAGAAAGAACTATCTCATAATATAAACACGCATCTGGAATGTAATGACAACTGACTAGATTTTCAATTAAAATGCATATGCCCAAGAACAGACAAGGTCTCCTCAAAGTTTCACTTGTCAGGTACCTGATTAAGTTAGCTGCCAAATTACCATCAATTTAAATTGGAAGAGATGCATCTAGCTTGTTTGGGCACATATGAAAAAAAGCCAAACTTAAAACAGATACAAAAGACTGGCTCTAACACAGGTGAGATTCACTTGTGAATAACTGCGGCTATTAATTTTGTCTCTTCTACTTACTAGGTCTTTACTACTGATGTAGATATTATGGGAAACTACAGACAGGGAGCTAACAGTATTTTAATTTTATTTAGTATTGGTACCTGGTTTGCAGTAACCACACGAAACTTTCATTGGTAACAACTATAAAAACCACTGTGATACTCTGCAAAAACACCCTAATTGCTCACTTGGCAAAGACAGTGCTTGGGTCTGTCCCACATATATAAAAGGATAAGAAAGATCTTGAATGAATGAATGAATAAATCAATCAATCCACAAATTCCCCTAAAATCACAATGCCTTGGTTTTGCTAAGCATTTTGATGCAATAGACCTACACCAGGCTTTCACAGCAACAACATTTCAAAACCAGAAAATACATAAATGCATAAAAGTAGTCTGGAGCAACTCTCTGCAAATAATTTCAGAAGTCTCAATCCTTATTCTTCTCCAAAAGTAGCATCCACATATATAAAAGACAAGAAACACCAGCTGCACACAATATTCTCATGGAATGGATCTTCACATGAGGCACTTAAAGCATTAAAATACTTACTGATCTTTAAGGTCTGTAAATTGCTTTTCAAGATTGGACATTTCATCTAAACACTCCATTCTTCTTCTTTCACAGTCCTCATCATCCATTTCTAAGAATAAAAAAAAAAAAATTATTTTGAGCAAAGTAATATATAAACAAATAATCTGGCTATTTTGTTTCCAGTGAACTTGAAGCAAACCTGAATTCTAGCAAAGAATAGTTTATCCATTATATTATTATTATAGAAGAATATGAGAAATCACTTGCCATACAAACTACAAAGTAAGAACCTTAGTTCTAATTCTAGAAGAAACCCCAAAACCAGCAATTTTTCTTCCTCAAAACAGGAAGCAACATCACTCTAAGACTTCAAGAGGTTAAATTTCATGACTGATAATACAAAGTGTACCTAAGAATGCGTGAAACAGAAAAACGTTGCATATCACACCAGACAAAAGGCACCATTAAGCACAAAGAGTTATTAGCCACCACTGAAAATTCAAGTGTATCAGGAGTTAGTATAAGGAAAAGCAATCCCTGGAAAGCAAGCACAGTTCAATGTTACATTTATCATATAAAATTCAAGGGTTTCTTTTATTAATACCCATTTAAAAAAAAAGTAACACCTGGATTTGAAAACAGGTTTCATCCTGTTCAATTGGGAGAATTCTTTGAAGCTGAAATATTAATGTAGAAATATCTGTAGTTCATCTTCATAACCATTTAAAATGACTGCATTTCTGATGAAACATTTCTCTAACCTGCGAAGTCTAGAATTTTGTGGAAACTTCATTTTATATACTTGCATGCTGCAAGAATAATTAACATTAAATTCTTTACACAGTTTTTGTTTTAATTTATATTCCTGATTTTTTTTCTTAAATTACCAAGTGAATCAAACTGTAAAGTACATTAAATATCCACTTTTTGGCCAAAAATTTTGCCACTTGCCATAGAGACATCTGATGTTACTAAACATCATTCAGAAGTTAGAGATGTCCTGAAACTGCTTTATAGCAGAATCTCCTGGAATTAGCTCTATACAGTTATGGTAGAATGGATCAATTATCAACCAGTAGGAGAAGACATGCAGAAGAAAGCATGGCCATGCAGTCAGGAACTGGGGCTGAACTGGTGCAAACAGGCCAGGTGTTTGAGAGAAGGGGCTGTCCTAAGGAGGCCATATCAATCTAAACAGTTACTCCACCAAGAAAAATCCTAAATCCTGACTGAAAGGCAAAGTAGGATCTGGATCCAAGCAGAGGCAGCCTGGGCTCATTCTCCTAGGCCATAAACAACTCCAAGCCTTTTGCTTCTTCCTCACTCGCATTTTTCCAACAGACAGGTTTAACTGCTTTATGCAGTCTCCTACACCAGCTACAGAAAGCAGCATGCAAGTCTTCATCCTTATTGTTTTGCAAAAGAGTATGGCAATTTCCAAAGGTGATGAAGTGAAAGGAGTACCTTCAGGGCCAGCATAGCTACTTTGGAGGATCTGATTAACTCAGATGTTCCACTCAGACCTCTCAACGGATGAAGTTTTCCGCACATAGCTTCTTGCTGAAATCATCACAAACTTTTAAGACTAAAAACTACGCTAGCCCTCTCTGTCTGGATACAAAAATGAGCAGGCAGTGGAGCAGTATTAATCTCTATTACAATGGTATGTACAAAACAAAGACCTACTGCAGTTTGTCACATTACAGTCAGTACAAGCAAAAAAGACAGTGTGTACAAAGTTTTAAAACATGATATAACCTGAAGTATTTGAAAGCAGAGTGAGAAAATCTACAGGCTTCAAAAACATAAAAAAAAGCTGAATGCTTAGCACACTGGGAAAGGTGGGGGAAGATAGTATCAGGCTGTTAAGAGGTACTACTTTATTTTAAAATACTGTTCTCTAAAGTATGGCAGATCCTGAATCCCAGAATAAGACTGAAAATCAGATTAAAGAGCAAAGTTTTATTTGGCTGTTTGACATAATACTGAAGCCAAAATTGATTGGGCAACTTTCAACTTGGCCAGATTTAAGGAATGTGGCAGTCATACTACTCAAAGAGTTGTCTAAAGCATTTACATGCTATAAAAATAAAGCTTCTTTAAAATTTGAAGGTACCTCCCTGTGAAGCCAGTCAGGAACAAGCACTGGGATCCCAACAGTTCTCCCACTTTAGTCTCAAACTCAAATATGTGTTTCAGATGTGTTCAGCTCTGCTTTTGTAAAAGTATGTTTTAGTAATGAATTTACTCAGAAGTTTCTCTTAAATTAACATGTATGTTTATGGACTCCAAGTCAAAGAAAACAGATTAAAACTGTAACCCTAGCTGAGGATTGGTGCAGTACCCACTGTTGGAGTGGAAGAGGATTGCATCTTACATTTTAAACTTGTGCTGCAAGGAAACTATAATGCATTGGTATCTGAGGGCACAGCTGACTCTCTTGTATATATTGAGATAACACGTAACTCTCTCAACTATGCATACACCCAAAAGTCTTTCTTTGACTTTCTGCCTAGAAGTCTACATTCTACCTATAACTCATACTGAATGGCAATTCACATGCTAAGTCACTCTTCAATTGTTTCACCTTTATTCTGCCTCCAGTAAGATTAATAAAATGATAAAGATTTTCAGAGTCCTGAAATATGTTTAACTCCCCAGTTACAGAACTTCTTTACTGTGGCCTTAAACAACATACAGATTGGGAGGTATGCAGTACTGAAAAAGTTAAGAGGTTTTAGGACCAAATCTCATGGCTTTCCAGTTGAAAATTTACATCAGTAGAAGCAAAAGATTCCTCATTTCATATTAAAACACTTGCTAACAGGCCCATCCTGTCTCAACATTTCAGATTTCCCATAAAGTTTCATACTGGACAAAGTATTTAGGGTATTTTTAAACACTTTCAAAATCATAGTCATTCTTTTCCTACTATATTCAAGCAGTCCAGCTCAGTAACTAGGGCAGCCTGGTTTGAAACAAAAAACCCCACAGTACTTAAAATGTAACAGCACCTAAAATAGCATTTTTTAATAAGCTGTAGCCTATAAAAAGTGCTCTAAAAAATGGCCAAATTCTCATCTAGGATGGTGAGCATAACTTGTGGCTTTTTTATTCATCCCTAATATGCTATTTGATATCCCACTCAATAAAAACCCCTATACTAAATACACAGCATCAAAAGAACAGGTTAGAAACAGTGCCAGCCCTCAAGGGCAAGTTATGTTTCTTCTAACTGCACCTTCTGTATTCTCAGGCATCCACTGGGGGTGGGGGGGGGGGGGAAGCCTGAATGCAAGTAAAGCAAATGACAAATTCAACAAAAATAATCCTTCAAAAATCATTTTTTCTTATTATTGCCAATTTTAATTAAGACTTATTTCTTGCAGTGCTAATCATCTCATGTCTGTAGGGGCAATATGCTTCCATGGAGTAGGTTCATATTTGTCAAGACACTGAGACAAGCATGTAATTTCCTGCAATTATCACTTTTTAAGTGCTCCCTTAAAAGCATTTCTCTGTGGAATGCAATAGAAATTATCTGGAGAGCTTCTTGTATTGTTTTAAAGAACCATTCACAAATTACATTCACCTAAAATACAGTTCCCCCTTCCCTCCCCCTAATCCCAGAAGAAACCAAGACAAGGGCAAGACAACAGAATTATTTGCCTTCAATAAGAATCAACCAAAGTGTCTTTGAGGACATGTAAATGCCAAAGGTTTTTTTTTTTAAATATCAATTAGCACAACCACAAACAGGAGCAAAGGCAAGTTTTGAAAAAGACCAAACATCAAAGCTGGAACTAAGAGAGACAATTCTTTTTTCACCAGAGCCAGGGAATTGGAGGAGAAAGAGTCAAGTTTACATCTGTTACACCAAGCTTCCTTTCTCACACAGAAAATTACTTTTTTTAGACATAGATTAGCTAGAATAAGAGATGAAGAAAGGGCATTCACAGACTGCATCCAGCCACAATACAAACAGGAAGGCTAAGATGAGCTAATTAAGTAGTGGTTATTGCTGCAGTACTCCTCCTGGACCTCATCAAGGTGTCCTTCACAACCCTGTGTCTCACCCACGCACTGCCCAATAAGCTTGTATATTCCTCCATCACACTCTCTTTTCCCCTGAAAGATGTAACAAACCACGTATATCTGAATTTCTTGAAGAGCCGTCTCCATGTATTTGTTATCCAAAATAATTGGTATTCCCTTTTCAGTCCATGTACAATTCTGATAATAAAAGAATGAAGCACACTTTCGTAAGTCACGTCTGAAAGGAAGAGGGCAGGTTGCTGTGCAAACAAGGACATAATCAGATATGCTTTTCCAACTTAAAACATGATTACCTCCAGCTGTTTGCCCTGGTACCCTCACTCAAGTTCACCTTTTTTCCAGCATAACCACCAGCACACACAGGTGCTGCCTAGTTTAGGTTTCATCAAACAACCCAAGACAGTTTAAGCACATTTTTCTGGCCTTGTTTTTCAATGGAATCACTTTGAGAGAACAGGGGTAAGGAAAGACCGATCAGCCTTCCTCAGCAACAGAACTGTAATTGTATCAATCAGCTCTCCACTTACAAGAGCTCAACTATTTATATAAGCTGTGCACACATTCAAGGTTCAGTACAGCACAGCTTTGAAGCCAGTTCCATGCCTGGTCCATCTTATGAGGCACTGGATCGGTTTGCAGCAGTTATGGTGAACACAAACCAAGTTGTTTTCCTGTCAAGTTAAACCCAAAGCTTCATTCCAGGTACCTGTCAAATGTGTTCCAGCACCTGAGGAGAACACAAGGGTTTGAAACAGCTTCCAACTAAGCATATTCAGTTCAGGCTACATAATCTGAAATAAACCCTAATTAAATTGGAGATGTAGGGGCCTCAGCACTATCTACTCAAGACTGCTTATTCTCTATTCTTATTTTGCCAAATCAGTTTGCTGACTCTTTCAAGCCCATACCTGGATACGGTCCACAGTTGACTGACTGAAGAGATCTCCTGTGTAGCATTGCATTAGACAACTGAAGAAACATCTTCCCTCAGATGAGGGAACAGACTGGAACTAAAGAACTCCCTGTTCCACGATACCTCTTGCCTAAACCCGTGCAAATCATAAGTCCCAAATTCAGTTGTCCAGTTAACTGATTTAAGTTGGAGGTGTTTGCATATTCTCACAAAATTACAGCTTACAACAGTTCTGCTATTGAACTGCAGTCCGTCTACGCGCTGGTTTACACAGTCCCCAGTGCCTCCCATTTACATACCAGACTCTTCACTGAGATATTTTCACTAGCTACCTTTTTAATGGGTTATTTTTCTGAACACTTAGCACACAAAGGCCCAACAAGCACTGAACACAGTGCAAGAAACAGGACAGGAAAGCAGAGCATATCAGGAAGGGTGGGTGATGATGAGAGGTAGGACAGTGGCAGCCAGCAATTCGATCCAGGTGGACAGCCATGTACCAGCAGCCTAACTTGTAAAATGGGGTTCAATCAGCAATACTTGCCATCTCAAAGGCATGGAGGAATGGGGGAGAAGAAGGGATTAAAAAAAAAAAAACACAACACAGGAAGCTCTATATAAACCATGGGCAGATTACCTGGATTTGTGGATTAACCAAGGCTTCTGCTGGGGGATCAGCTCTGGTGCAGAGTGAGTATTAACTCAGAACAAGGTCTAAGCAAGTGACTGTACTGTCTCCCAGTATAGCAGCCACACTTTCCCAGCACTAGTAGAGTCTTCACTCTACTTCTGCAGAGTCAGCTTGGCTGTCTCTGTACCACACCTGTGGGGCTCCAGCACCTTGTTAGCCCATGCACAGCCCAGACAAGGGCAAGCTCCACAAGTCCACATGGAGCCACCATAGCAGGACTTTGCTTCAACTGCATCAGTGTGAATATAAAAACCATAGGATTTAATATTCAAGATCTCCTATATCTTTTAACGACAAAAATGAAGAACTAACTGTACATTGAAGACTTTAACACACATAGATAAATCAATCACAAGCCAACGTATGTAAAAATATAATTTCACAGCTGCCTAATTTGTCTAGTTCATGGTGTCCCACTCCTTCCCCTGTGCCAAGCCCAACACTCATGCCACAAGTCAATGTGCTAGTACAGGCATGGGACAGGATCCCAGCAGGCCACTCTGCATCACTTAAGCTGCCAGAAACACACATCAGGACCACAACTAGCACAGACCATAGCTACTGTTTTTCAGCTAGCCCTTTTAGTGACAAAGATACTGCTTATGGAGCCTGCTTGCTTATGGAGCCCTGGTGATTCCAGAACAAGCAGGGTATGTGTTTGATGATCAATGCATTTCCAAGTGCATGACATTTTATAATTTATCCCTTGTAATTACAAGGGAAGTTTAAACATAATAACCTCCTTCTAACACAGTAGAAATTGAGCATAGAAAAAGTAATCCTTTTAAAGCTGGATTTTACATACTAATATTATTCAAAATCTGAAGTCCAGAGGAAGCTATGGAAAAAGGAAGGGACCTTCAACAGAGCAGAGGTTGAAATGCTTTGCAAAAGAGGCCAATGGTATTGACAGGGCTTCCAACACCCCCTCAAAGACAGGCCTCAAAATATCTGAAATTCACGATTTTGCATACGAGAAAATACATATATATACATATGTACACACATGTATGTATATATGCCAAGCCTTTAAGTGCAGACCTTAGCGAGCACCTCTCCCCTGCAGGCCATACACTCAAGCCCAGCAGGGCACAACCCCACAGCACCTAAACGGAGCGGCCCGGCAAACCCGGGTGCCAAGCCGGCGCTGGAGCACGGCGGCTCGGGGCGAAGCGAA
>NW_010517050.1:0-12015 GCF_000687285.1 Phaethon lepturus | reverse complement strand
CCTTACGGCCGTCGCCCCGGCCCTCCTTTCTGTTTTTAATAAAGCGGAGGACTCGATTTTCAGTCATACTTCCAAAAGCGGGAAGTTCCGCGCAAGAAAAATCTGACATAAAAGCGCCTCTCTTCAGGCAACGCTAGGAGCAAACGCGTGGCACCGGGTTTCACTTCGTAAATACTGTGATTTTTTAAATGACTCTGCGTCCTTGGGAGGTTTTTTAGGCACGTTTTGTGGTAACGAGAGATGCAAGGCAGGCACTTTTAAGAAGGCGTTTTCACCCTCTTGCCTGCTTAAGAGTGCAGGAAACGGGCAACTGGAGAGACCATCTTAATGAGAAATACAGGGCATGAGGCGCATCCCTCTAAGCGCTTTGCCTAATATTTACTCACTACGACACATAAAGGGTGCATTTGTTGTAATACCCAGTACAAGCCAGCAGCTGAGTAAGGTGCATACTCCAAACAGCTTACAACAAAAAGGTATGAATTTTAGTGTGAGCAAACAAAGGTATACTGAGCGCGTACGTTAGCAACAGTTGGAAGCGCCACAAATAAATATTAAAAGCCGCCTTCGGATGCCTGTGTTCTCGCTCGTGCCTTGTGCTTTCTGCAGTGTCACGTGTTTTTAGGCATGCAGAAAAGCAGCAATACAGCCGTCCATATCATGACTTAATTGGCTGTGCGATAAACTCCCTTATAAAACAAACCGGGGGTGGCAAGAAAAAGAAGAGAAGTCCTTGGCAGATGGTTGACTGGAAAGCTGTGTGGCACTGCAGAAATTAAGAGGGAGGAAAGGACAGAAGAAATGCACGCGAAGGTGCGGAAGCCTTGGGCAAAGGGAAGGCGCGCAGCAGTGTGTAGGAAGGAATCGGCTCAGAACGTAAGCCTGGAATTGTACAGAGCTTTAGAGGCCAAGGCAGAAAAGCGTTAAGACAGCTAGAAGAAGATATCAGAACCAATCAGGGGATTTAGGAAATGAGGAAAATTACAACGTAACAGTAGAAGCCTGGAGATTTTCATGGGAGTGTCTTTCACAAATTGGAAATCAGGCAGTTTCTATAGGGCCCAGGCAATCCTTTTTGGTTGAAAACAAATACCTGTAAGACGCTAATTCTGTATTTACTTGCAGGTATCTGAATATACTGTTGTGGTCAGTGGTAAGAAACAGTCAGATTAAGTTGGTCCTATTATTTTCTAAATATCTGCAGCCCCTTTTGCTCAGCTTTTATTTCTGGAGCAGACAGCTTTTAGGGGCTTTACTATCTTTAGGGCATTTTTAACAGTAGAAAATACTACAACTTTGGAAAATGAAAAACTCTTTCTGAATGCTCTGAAGACAAAATGATGCCATCCTCACATTACAAATTCACAATTTACTTCTTGAAGCCTCTTTGTACTTCTGGTTTAGCTCTTTCACCAGTAAAGAAATTCTTGGTTTAAGGAATAGCTAACATCCTCTAGTACCCATGTTTCTCTAACTATGGCTATTCTGCTGTGTTCCTATCCAAATGCCTTGTCTGCAGGGGGCACATTGGTACTTTAGGTCCTCCATTTTGTTGTCTAGGCTTCTTCTGTCAGTTTTGAAAAACCTAAGCTAAGTCAGAAAAAAAAAAAAAGCTTCTTAAGATGTGCAGTTTTACTCATTAACTGTACTACCTGACAGCTGATGTCACTGATACCTAGTACTTCATGTCCACCCTTCTGCTTTCTCATCTACCCAGTACTGCATTACCACTCCTCAGATCTGGTCCTTTCTCCAGAAGTACAGGCTGCACGAATTACTTCCCCTTTTCTCTCTGTTCCAGTTAAAGTTTTTTGTGCTAACACCACTGCCAGGACATAGTATCACCAAGAAGATTCCATGAACACCTCCAATGGAAAATAGCCCAATGGACTCCTTGCAGCAATAGTTTAATACACAAACTTATTTTCACTGTTTCATCACACCTTTAATTTCCTTTTCCTGGGACTACAATTCCAGTGAATTCCCCAGACCTCTGCTTCTGTGTTATCTCAGGACACTTTTTTTATCTGGTGTATCAACACAGAGGGCAACCCCGTTGCTACTACAGTATCCTTATTCCCAGTCCCTTACCAAATCCAGTTGTCCCAAGTAGAAGAGGAACTGTCTAATTTCATTTGCTCCAACATTTCTTTTTGCTTTGCTTATTCCAAAGTCTGTAACAAACACCCCTCCAGTTCCATTTTTCCTTTACTACCACTTACAGCTACTTACAGCACCTACACCTTGCATTCTCCTATTTACATTGATAAAAATGAATTGAAAAATTCCTTTCCATGGGTAATTTCAGGCTCTTCTTCAGATTCTAAGTACTCCTTCCAGCACCCTTTCCATCTGCATAGCAGATTCCTGCTTCCAGCCGCACCTGTGTTTGAGTAATCATTTCTATGAGTTCTACCAGACAGGATTTTAATTAAACAGTATATTCTCAAAAAGGAAAACAGATGCTGTAACATCAGCCTTCTTCAACCATCAGCACTCACTTCAGATGCATTTAAGATTCACAGTGATTGTGGAGCAATGACACCTGCAGTGAACTGCCCAATAAATAATTACTCTGGCCCTGTATAATAAATTACAGCCTGCTCCCTGTGTGCTGCCTCTTTCCCAGTGTTTCTGGGAGTAGTTTTGGCAGTAGCCCGCTTCCAGGTCCATGATGTTGCAATGGTTGTACATCAGGTTACTTACAGTTCTGAGGAGGGACATGTAGCATGGTACCTACAACCAGAATTACTTAATGAGCCCTAATCCCCAGTCCTAGACCAAACTGAGGAGCTCTGGAGAAAAATGAATTACATTTTTTTCTGTGGTGGCACAACCCACGTATATGCTGCATTTTCATCCAAGAATTCCTCAGATTGTGGCCAGGAACATTTGCCAACAATCATCTATTTATTTCTAGCTTTTGGCCTTTTCCCTGCAAATTCAGCGCTTGCGCTTCTTTCAAACCTCCTGAGCATGCGCCATGCATCTTTTCCAACAATACAGGAACTCAAAATACAGGCTTTACTCACTGTGGAAAAGGCAGCATAGCCCTCCTCTTTATAAAAATTGAGTCACAGAGCATATGGACACACACACTGCGATTCAAAAGCCTCTAAACTACACATACAATCAGTTTCATCTGCTTGACCATTTCTACTATTGGTAAAAAGCTAGCTGCACACTTGCCTACATGGCGCGATCTGATTGACAGGGTGTCTATTTTTTTTGAGAGCAATCAGGCTATACACAGAGCTCCCTGGAAAAGCTATTCTCTCTCAAGACCACTAAAAGTCAGGGGACTCTCTCTCCAGACTACATCATTGTACAGTCTGTCTCCCAGGGCTCAAGCTATATGGCAAATAGCTTGCCATTGGTAATTCATGTACCTTTAATTTTTCTGGGAGCCATTCCCTTAATACAAGCCAAATATTCACAAGTGATACAGTTAATAAGATTTTATAACTGCATTACTGATTTGTGAGGGAATTTTACTATAATTCTGGAGATGCTTAAAAAATTAGAATCAAAGATTAATTCTGATAATTACAGTTTCTTTTTGCAAATGTTTTAATGCGGAGTCTCACTACAAACACATTGATATTACCAGCAGTTGCTTGCTTTGAAAGAATGCGTAGTTAATAAACTGATAGGAAATGAAGATAACTTTCAGTCATTCCTGCCATGTGGTAAGCTTAAAGACTAATCTCAAAGTTTTGTACTAGAACTAGAAATAAAAATCTCTGAAAACTTTAAAATAAAGCTATTCAACTTGATACTGGGTAAGAAGATCAAGCATTTTATCAGTTTACATGACCATCTGATACTAAAACATTTTGGTTAACACTATTTCCTGAAGTACAATAATCAGGTAAGTGATAGATATAGGGGAAAAGACAATTCTCTAGAAAATGATTTAAGTTCAAAAAAACCAGCTACTGAGGGGTCTTCTGTACCTCTGAAAACTGAGGGGAAAAATTCTCATTTGATAATTTCATTGTACTAATTTTTTTTCATGCAGCATAGACATTGCTTTTATTTAATTTCTTGGCATTCTGTCAGAACTTCTACCAGCATTAAAATACAAAATCTCATGGAGCAGCTGGAATGACAGAAAGGTCTCCAAAGATTTGTCCATATAAGAAAGTTACAAGCACAACTGTCCCAATATAGTTGCACAAACCAGCTCCCTGCAGGTAGAGCTCTCATTTAGCATCTCAACAGAAAAAGCTAAAGTGGGAAGAGAACGCACTCATTCCAAGTAACTAATGAGTGCGCTCATTCTTGTAAAACAGGTATTAAGTGAATAGTAGGTTTAACAGGTATACAACAAATAAATTCTACTGCCTTAGAGGGAAAAGCCCTGTGGCAAAAATCTCTGTACTCAGTGGGATAGAGCTGGGTATGCAAAGCTTAAACATGACATCAAAGAAAGTTTTGGATTTTTGTTTACTTTTCTAGAAACGAGTTTCTAAAAACCCTTCTGGTACATCATGAATGTGCCCAGCCCGTGGAGATCATCTTTTGGTTCCATAAAATCTGTATGGGCTATATCCATATTTTTCTAAATTCTTTGAAAAATAGCTGCTTTTATTGCTAACCTGAGCTAGCCTTCCCTAACTAGCTACAATTTGTTTTCATGATGAAAAGTCAGAGAGTTTAAACAATTATGATGCACTTAAATTCTTTGTGCTTCTTCCTCAAGATCAACTGCCTATGAAATTAGACCAATATAAATTGCTGCTACGGACTAGAGTTTATTGGTCCGTTCTTATGCTCTTTTTAGGCACATCGTTATCTTGCATGAGCTTACAGTTTTGTACTACCTGTGCAGTTCAAACTGACAGCTAGAAGCAGCTCCATATAGACAATTCAAATAATTACCATAAAAATCCTCAACATTCTTACCAAGTAATCTTTATGACACAGATTACAGAAGCTGTGGAGAATGAGTAAGCAATTGTTCTGACTGAGGTAGTTCCTATGGAGATTATGTTACTGAAAAGCTTCTTGGTAATCAGAGCAGACAGGAGTAACCCTAATTTACATGAGATACTAGGAATGCATATTATACTATGACCTTAAAAAGAAGTCCCTGCTGTTTTATTAAACAAGTTAAAGCCCATGCCACAGAGAAACCAGCAAGTTTGCAAAATCATTTTTCCCCCCCTCTTGTAAAATAAGCTGCCTGCTAACACAAAGGAGCCACCCATCCCCATTTCTTATGAAGCATCTGCATTTTCATTTGCAATAGTATTCTTGTGACTTGTCAACACTTTTTGCAGCATATGGGTTATGCCACTTATCAACTGGAACAGTGGGTCTGTTTTGAACATTGTTTTATGAAGCCTGAATACCCTGGCCCTGTCCTCACCTGATGCAGTATAGAGTGCCTCCACAGATGTACTACTCACGATCTGGTAGGATGTGTTCTAAGACATGAATTTTCAATTATTCCTTCTTGTTCAATACAGTTACATATTTCTTAATGGTTCAATGCATTAATCATATTTGACTTTTGCATTTCATTGTTGTTCTCTTCTGCCCTTGTCTCTAAGTTCAGGTTCCTTTCATCAACCTTGGAAGATTCAGTGGGTCAATTTCTTTTCCATTAAATAATTACCTCACTATTTCAATAGCATGTAGTTTTAGAGTAAACTTAATAGTATCCATTACTGAAAGATGACATTAGTTTGATGCTTAATTATAGCTCTCAGACGATCCTTTAAAAACAATGTAATAAAAACCATCAGCAAAACACCTTCAATAAAAAATAATAAAACATTTTACTCTTGTTTTCAATTTGATCCTATCATCGAAGATGGCAGAAGAAAATGGACCAGCTGGTTGTCACTTGCAGTATCTATCTGCTTTCACTTTTGCTCTCCTATATGGAAAAAGTAATGAAACAGGATTTAGATTAAGACCAAATATGGTGTTTTATTTGCCTTAAAGCGTTAAGGAAGGATTGAAAGCAAATTTTTCTTAAAACTTTACTTCAAAGTGCATATAAAAGCCTAACAACACTCTGGATTTGTTAATTAACTTTGCTTTCTTAAGGAGCTAGAACTGCAATGTTAACCTTGTCTTTCCCTTCAAATCATCATGAATTGTGTTTTTCTGCTTTCAGGAATGGAATTCAGACTCAGTGCAATTTAAAACTCACACTCAACCTGTGATGGACCAGGGGTGTTCCCACATCACTTGCAATTATCAGAAAGTAGTCTTCTGCATTCCATCCACTGAATTAATTGAAATATTTACACTGTATACAGACACGAAATGTTTTAAAAATTCAAGACAGTTTCTATAGTCTCAGCTCGGGGCGGGGTGGCGGAATTTATTCCCAGTAGGTAACATAAAGACTGTTCTTAATGAATGTTATTTCTCTTTAAAATGCAACTTTCCCCTCCCCAAAATGTTCTGGTGCCATAGGTATTGAAAATGTTAAATATTAGCTTAATTTTTGTGATTGAAAAGATTCATTCCTCAATTCCTCTGTACTAAACAAACTGAACAACCTAGTTAAACGTTTCCAAAGGAATCCAATTTTGGGTAAAGCCAAACCTGCAAACTTCAGCTAAAGTAAAAATTCAGAACAAAAAAGCAAGCCAACCCCAGAACTCATGCAGAACACAGACCGGAGAGGAAATGTTCAACACCGCCCCCCGCCCCCAATCTCGCTCTCTTTTGTACCCCAGGTTCACTGTAATTCCATCCCAGTAGTTTTTCAATCAGTACATTATTTCTTGTACTTTGAAGTACCTGTCAAGCAGCATTTCATGGAAAGTGCCTTCTTTCCTGGCTTTTCTAAGGGCTTTTGTATCTTCTTTGCTTATTTTAAGCTTTTTGTCTTGAAAACTTTGGAATTTCTTTCTGTAAGGGGAGGAAAAATGTAAAAAAGTGTAACTTCTTTAAAATGTTTCAATAAAACAGCTGTGATAAGAATCTTAACTTCTATTATGCAGTAGACAACGGGCCTAATAAAATCCAGCAAATCATCACAGTATCAAATATTGCACTAAGACTTCTGTAAGTGAAAACTAATCAGGTTTTTTGGTAGTCTAAGTGGGAACGAACCCCTATATGATTAGCATGATGCAGTCACACGTTCTAAAGAGCCACTTCTTCAACTGCTAGCATGACAAGTCAGGGAGCGAAAGTGTATTGGGTGTAGGTGGTAAAGTGCTGGTAGTGGGGGAGCTGCAGTGGTGGCCTCTGAGACAGAAGGCCAAGGGCTGCCCCGTGCTGGACATAGCTGGCTCCACAATGGATCCACTGCAGGACACAGCTGCAGCAAAGCTGGTGACACCTCTGTGAAAACATATTAAAGAAAGGGTAAATGCCACACAGGCAGAGGAAGAGAGAAAAAAAGTGCAAAATGGCAGTGTGAATATCAAGGACAGAGGAGGAGAGGAAGGAGGTGTTTCAGGCACTGGAGTGAATATTCCCTTACAGCCTGTGGAAAGGATAATGCCAGAGCAGGGGAAAAGTGGGAAAGAAATGGCAGTGAGAAACCACTATGTATTGACCCATACCCCCCATCCTGCTTTGCAGAGCAGCTGGAGGAGTCTGGAGTGAACCTGAGCTTGCGAGATGGCGGAAAGACAGGGGATGTTTTTTATTTTTGTCTTTGTTTCTCACTACCCAAATCTATTTTAATGGGCAACAAATCTAATTAATTTTCCACAAGTTGAGTCTGTTTTGCCTGTGATGGTAACTGTTACGCAATTTCCCTGTCTTTATCTCAACCCATGAGCTTTCTCATCCTATTTTCTTCCCTTGTCATGCTGAGGGGAAAGTGAGTGAAAGGCTGGGTGGCAGTTTGGCCCTTCCACCAAAGGCAGCCCCAAAGAGAACTGAAAAAAAGTACTTGAGCCTTTTAACAGCTCTAAACTACGTACACATAATTGATTTCACACTGTTTAACATCTCCTTTGTCTTCTTGTGGAACATCATCTTTCTTCTTCGCTTCTCTTTCAGCACAAGTACGAATCTAGTCATTGAGAGAAAAAGCAAAAACAGAAAACGTCTGTATTTTTAAAACCAAAAATTACAGATCAAAGATGACAATATAGCCCTTGTAACAGAATGAGGGTCACTGTGACTTTTTAAGTTCACAGCTTTCAAATGGATTAATTCGCAACTGCAATAAAAGCAAGAACTGCCTGAATTATGAGAAATACTAAGTGTAATCCTTGATATTACCATATGAGATAATTGCCTAAGAAGCACCATGATAGTTCTTCGCTTTAGCAGGAGTAGAATGCCTTTTTCAGAGACTGACTTAAAAATATTATTGCTCTGACTAGTAGACACCTATCTCTATTTGGAGACACGTATATTTTCGATGTCCAGATAAAGTCAAGATAGTCCTTTTACATTCTCTTACTTAAAAGATCTCTCCGTCTGCATCGTTCTGGTAAACCCTTCTCTGTCCCTGCTTCAGTCATAATTATCTCTTCCATACCAAGCTGTTCAGAACTATCTGGAATATCACATAGACTATCTTGCCCCTCAACATCTTGCCCTTCTGTAGTGGTAAAATATCTTCCCATGTCTACTGGAAGTATCTCAGTTTATGCAGCCCTGGAGCTCATTTACCTTTCTTGTGGCCAAATCACTTGACAGCTTATAGAAAGCAATTGTAATTGTATTCACAGTAAATTGTAGAACAGAGGCACCTGGTTGTTTGAATATCCGTGCCAACCTTGTATTAATTGTCAAAGTTATAGATTACCTTTATCATTTCTTCTTCCCCTGCAGTTTTGCTTTTGGCTTCTATGTCTCCCTCTTCATTACATCTAATAAAACGGCTATTTGCTGCTAGTAATGCCATTTTCTTCTGCAGAAATAATATCACATATTGTTAGTATAAAGAGTTTGTATATAAACATTGATGTATAACATTTATCCTCTACAATACACAAAAAAAACACTGTAAATATGTTTGATTCGTTTATACATGGACACTTCAGTAGCCAGCCAGCAGACTTATTGTTAGTATAAAGAGTTTGTATATAAACATTGATGTATAACATTTATCCTCTACAATACACAAAAAAACCACTGTAAATATGTTTGATTCGTTTATACAAGCAGACTTGCTGGTTCCTTCGTTCTCAAGACGCTAATAGCTGCCAAAATGCAGTAACCTGAAGTATTTTCAGAACTTCCAATTATAGTAGATGGACACAGTTGGGAAAACAGATTTTTCTACAATATGGAAGAGACTGCAAAAGGCTTTTAGTCCACAGACAAACAACAACAATATAGATTAACTCAAAATACAGTCAAATGCTAGGAACATCAAATGAACTATTCCAAACAGCTTACATCTTGGAAGACAGGTTCCCATTGCTCTCTTGATCCTATTGCATCTGAACGTCCAACAACAAGTCCATCTGAATTTATACCAAGGTATTTGCCATAACCAGACTTCAGAGCAATCCTCAAAGAGAAAATGCAGGAAAACAATAAAGAATGGTTTTAATTCAAGCAATTCAGAATATCCAGCACATCACAAACATATTATTAGCAGACAATGTATTTCAAGAGAATATTAAAACATGTATTCACACTAGAAACAAAGATAACAAGTATCAAAACTTGTAATGTTGTTAGAGTAATTACCTTGTATCAGACAACTTTACTGCTGTAAACTGTTCAGGAGGGCTAGGGCCTTCATCATCTGAGGAATGATTTTTCCATTAGTTAGGTATGAAGTATTAAACATACTATATTTTAGCCTGTTAATATGGCAGTTTCAAAAAGAATTAAACATTGGCCATTGCTAAGTACTATGGAAAGCTGCAATACTTTATTTCTTTAAAAATTCCTTTTTTGAATAGTCACTTTTAAAAAAGCAGTGCAGGTGCTCATTTATGTTCATATATTTAGAGTGCTTAAAACAAGACACAAAATAAAGACAATCCTTGTGTAAAGAAATTTACAGTGAAGAATGTTTCATAATTCACCAGGTGGCTTTGAAAATCTTAATCTCCTTGTAATGTTATTTTTTCCATAACAAAATGTATTACAGTTCAGCTACGGTAACACAAGTCAATATCCTAAAAGCTACTAGCCTCTCCATCCCTCAAAACCAGAATGAGATAATATTGCCATCATTGCTTTGATCTCACCCTGGAGGTGAAAGGTGTCAAGGCTCTGGAACAGCCCTTGTCTGACTGATGGCTCTCAAATTCAAAGTAAGGACAAGCTAATTATCTCACCATGTTAGTAGCCCACTTGTGCGGCAACAAAACAAGTATATTAAGATAAGGATGCAACAATAAGCCTTGAAATTCATCTGCCTTGAGTTTTGCTCTTCAACTGACAACATAAAGATTTTTATAGGATTTAATAAAAGTTATACTGCTTTTTAACTAGTAAGTGGTATGGCCTTTAACAGGTGATCACCTCCAATGCAGTTCAATTTGTTGTACACATAAAACCACAAGAAACTAGATACGTGAAACTGATTGGTAGTCATTAGGTTTAAGTCATCTGCACCCTACAGCTAGGCTCATAGCATTATTTGTAATAAACTGCTTTTAGTTGTTAAACTGCTTGCCTTTAAGTGATGCTACTTTTATGCTTTTCATTACTACAACCGCTTATTTCCAAATTTCCTGAAACAAACCTTTATGTGGTGCTCCAAGTGTAAACAAGCCGTTGTCGAGGGCATGGATGTAAGCTCCTTTATCCATTTCTATAGCTATAGTTCCTGTAATTTCACCAAAATTACTGATAGCCCACCAGTTTCCTAAAATACAAAACCATGACAGTTAATAATTACAACTTCCGATTATAGTAGTTCAAGAGATGATATTGCTGTGTCTTCTCTGAGATTTGAAATTCTAAAGATACAATTGCTCTTGCTCTCAAGATCTTTGTGCATTATTTTATAGTAAGCCTTAGACTTCAGTTGTTCAAGCCAATGTGTTTGAACGTTTGAGTCCCACAGAGTTCTACCAAAGTTAAAGGTAGCCCTACCCACATGAATGAATTAGAATTAGGATGTGTTTATGGTTTTTAAACAGTAAATTTTTCTTCTGGTATACTGTCTTACAAATATTTCCTACCTGATTAAGATAATAACTATTTTTAATTAATCTGAATATGATGTCTTTTTTTCGATGATAAGTTTGGCAAGTCAATCTGCCTTGAGAAGAAATAATCTTCCCCTATCTTTATACAACGTACAGAGCTATTATCTTGTCCTATGCAATCAGGGCTCTCAGATCAATGTATGAATTTTCCAAGTGTCTCCCACTTTTTTGAAATTTGGCTAAACTAAAGAATGTAGAACAGCTGTAACATTCTTCTAGTGTAAGACACAACAGCCCATTTTTTCATATAATTCAGATGGAACAAGGATGACTTCCCCTTGCACTGCTTTAGCTTATGCTTATATAAACATATTAAAAAATGACATTTATCCTGTCATGTGCACTGTGCCTCAGTATACATCTGCATCTCTCATGACTTTGTGGTTCTTTTTCAGCTGTTTTGTTTGTGAAGTGAACTATGACCAATCAAGGACATGACAGTGCCAAACGGAAACAGCCTGTCAAGTTACTGCTCGTGACCATACATACTTTAATCCTTCTATTTTATGAAAAATGAAAAAGTAAAGTTATATTTTGTTACTGTTTAATGTTTATGTTTTCAGTTTCAATTAACAGTAGCAAATTTATAATGTGAACACATCACGGCAGTCAAGCGAGTATGTAAAAATAAAAACAAATAAACAAACTAACCATGACACTTTTCCTTTTGAAAGGATTGCAGGTTTGAGTGAACTAAAGAATGCGGTCAGAAAGTAACTATGCAGTTAGAAAGTGGCAGAGTAAGAACAGAAAGCACAGGTGATCCAACCACTAATTTTCAAAGGAATAGTAACAAAAGATGTAAGTTATTTACACAGAAATAACTAATTATTATTAACTAACTCATTAACTAACAGCAGTAGAGTGCTAAAAAGTCCCTCCTCCTTAAGCAAATTCCTTCAGT
>NW_010517049.1:19334-32656 GCF_000687285.1 Phaethon lepturus | reverse complement strand
GGATCCCTTAAATTTCAACTCTACAGTTATACACCATCTAGTATTCTTGCTCTGAATATTAACCAAAAAAGTTTCTAAACACCTGTAAGCCCCACTATAAATCCGCGTTGTTATGAGGAAAAAATAGTAAGTCAATGCTTAATTTTTTCAATGCATAATATTTACACTGTGAAACCAATGGGAGATAACAAGCAATGGCAAAGAGGCCATAAATTTTAAAAAGCCAAAGTTTTATATATTTTTTTACAATAGTCTGCTAATCAGCATAATTGTATATAAAAAAAATCAAAATATAGCAGAAGGTCCCATTACAGAAATCTTTATCATCTGAACTGCAGTCATTACTTGCTAATCATTTACATGCAACACCTGCTAAGGCTGACTTTAAAAAGTGTAAAATAGATTATGAGGTTTAAGAGACAAACATTAATTTGTGTATGAAATTGAAAACTGCACTCAAGAACTGTACTGGTCACAAGTCTCTTCCATACAGGAGGGGGAAAAAAACCCAGAAAAGTACAATGATAGAAAGTGGTCTCTTTACATACACTAATTACCAAAGGCAATGCATAGACTGAGAATACCTGGATGGCAAACTCCGTAGACACTGGAAACAAACAGCTTTCACATACATGCTCTTTACAGGGGGCCTTTCTTTCCAGCAAATGGCAACGGATGACAGCAAATAAGGGGCACCAGGTGTACAACTAAGTAGATCTTGCAAAATACTAAGATGGGGCAGTTGTTAATATACAATTTGAACTATATATACAATATAATGGAATGTATCCCATCCCCAAACTGTTTATGAAACAATTGGACCTTTCTATACTAGCCTTATGACTCAGCTATCATCCTAATGAAAATATAAGTACACAAGAGACTTGCATGAAAAGTAAAATTTGTGGGGCATTTTACAGGAACTATTGACAAAGCTGCTTAATGGCATTTCTGCTTTTAAAGTAATTTTGTTAGATATAATTGAAACAACATCTGCATATAAAATGTCCTGATAGACACATCAACATGGAGCTTTGGTGATTTAAAAAGGCCCTTTTTAATCGTTCTGCAGAAGTATTGATGCATGCACACATCTGTGTCAGCTGAGACTAGTGATCCAACTGCATGCACATTTCCTCCTTGAGGTGCTTTCCATGTTAAATCACTTCAATAACAATAAGATGAAAAACAGATTAAACATAGTATTTCAGGTAACTCAAACTGAATACGAAATGGAATGCCAATATGGCAGGAAAACCTTTTTCTGTTGTTTTTAAACAGGAAGGTCTCTTGTACCAGCAGAATCCTGTATACAGCTACACAGAGAAGGAGGGAATACACCACTTATAGTTCCCATTAAACTAGAGCTGATTCATCATGTGAGAAGGTACAAATTACAGAAAACATGAATAGTCAATAGAAGAGAAACAACTGGTTTACATGAAAGAAGAGAGAACACTTCAGTCTGAATGCAGTTATTTTGTGAAAGCTGCTACAACAGCCCACAGAACCTCATTTGTGTTGGCTTTCATACATTCAACCTCAGGGTCTAAATCCAGAAGCTGCCGCACTCTCTTTGTGGCTAAATCATACTGCTCATCCAGAAGGGGGGCAAAAGCGTTCTCCAGAACATCTGAAGCATGAGCTAAATAAACAAGTGCCAGCAAGCGCTTGTCCATGCGATGAGGGTCATTCACCCATTTGTCAAGAACTGCTTCTTGAACCTTCTTGATGAGACGCTGTTTGATATTGTTGTTGGTGAGAGGGTGAGTAGTCATGTCAAAAAGAAGGAAGTTCTGTTTCTCTGTTGTCAGTACACCTTTTTCCACTAGATTTTTAGCTAACCGTTCACGAACGTTTCGTAGCTGGTAGTGCAACTTCAATGGGTTCCATGTTTCACCTAAAAAAGCAAGGAAAAAACCCAACAGTCAGGCAAAGTTTAGGCTGTACTATTACAGCAATTTCCCCACTCTGTGGTGCAGAATGAGCTGTCAAATTCGTATAGTTGACTACTACACTAAGCTGTTGTGCTAACATCAGCATTCCCGTGATCTCTGACCTACCCAGATATAGGCATACAGACAGAGACCACGAAAGCCTCCTTGGAGGAGCTTCTGTGTACATTTGAAGTTTGGAAGAAATGCTAGCTAAGCCATGTCTTGATTAAAGACACAGTAAATAAGTAGTCTTGTACTGAAGAAAAAAAAAATCATCAAGAAAGAGTGAATATTACTATTTTTAATAATAAAAATAGGCAGCTCCTCCAATCTTGTCCATTTGCCTGTTTACAGCCTTTTACCATTTCAGAGACTAGAAGAAGCATCATTGCCTTTCCTTCTGCCACAGAGATAAGCTAACGCACATGCACCCTGTGCATTTCTCTATTTCTTCACGTTTTCATTCTTCTCTCCCTTCCTAACCCCACCAGGTGAAGCAATGATCATGCACTGTCTGCATGTGTGTGTGTACACAAGAGCACACACTGGGCTTTAATGTTTCTATAAAAATTACTTCCAACGTTTTTTGAGGCAGAAGTGTGCCCTTGTGTCTGTGACTCTGTGTGCATAGAGGACGGAATTCAAAAAGCACAAAAATCAGCATCAGCATCAACAGCTACTGATAAAGCTAAAATTGTTAAGCACTGAGAAATGCACCTTTACCAAAGAGTTTATTTAATAAGCTAAAACTACCTAAGTATTTATCATAAGTATTAAAATCCCCTCCCAATATAAAAGAGTCTATGTGTTTGAGGAGGCGAGAGAAGAAACAGCATTAAGTATTTCTTACATAGATAGGGGTTTCCTGTAAGTGACACAGAACTACTGTATCAATTTGTTTCTATAACAGAAAGCTTTTTAAAAATTCACTGGTTAACATACAATAGCAATAATAACACAAACTACAAATGACTTTAAGGTTTCTCCCACTGTGATGGAGATACATAAACTGTATCCAACTAGTAGCCAAATTAAGTAAACAACAACTGAAACATGGGGTGACACCAGCTGCATAGTGAAAGGCTGAAAACCCACCCAGGCCTGAACTACACAAATCCCTACAGGTCCCACACATTGCTGAATGCAATTCCCCAGCTTGACCATGAATGAAGCTATCACACACAAAAGAATAGTCTCCTTACAGCATTTCACAGGGAAAAGGCTATTTCCTAGATTTCTCTGCATTTATTAGGTGGATGTGGCTATACTGTAACAAAAATCAGTAGTGTGGTGACACCTTGTGACCAGTCTCCTCAATTACACAGACACTTGCTTACATCTACAGGAGGACCTGACACTTTCTGTACTCCCTACACTTGCTTCCCTTAGAGGCTATCTTATAAACAACATCAGCCTGGCAAACATCACCTTACACGTCAATATAGATGTTTCCATGATGGCTTAGAACTCATATGTACTGTAACATCAAGCACCATTCTTCACATTGCTGATATTATGGATAGAGTAGCTATTTTCCAGGATCAGGCTCAAAAGCAAAATTCTAAAAGAATTTATTAAAAAAACCACCCATAACAAAAAAACCCCACAAAATATTTTTCTTCGAAGGGCATTCCTCTAAGCCAAGGGAAATGCTGTCCAAGAACTAGTCATTAATATGTGCAAGTAAAAAATGATCGATCCAAGTCTTAGCCACAGCACTGATAACTATCTTCCCAGAGCCAAAGCTCCACAGGGTCAGGAAAACCTTATCTTAGCTCAAAGAAAACCTATAACATTGTTCATTCATTAGTTGACCTTTTCTGAATCAGTACAAACTTGATGTGCTCTGCACTGGAAGAGAAGGTGAAATGACAGCACGAATTATATATTTAGGACAAGAAAAATGAATTATTTTTGCAGGCTGTAAAAGTGAAGGAGAGCTGAGCAAGAACTGAACTGCAAGGCTGTACAGCAGCCACGTCCCCTATTGACCAGGGCTGGTTTGTTCTCCTCTCTCCCACCTCTGCCCAACAGTTTAGGAGCAAGAGGGGAGGGATGGCAAGGACAGGAATATGAACTGATGTGCAAGGAAGGCTATTGCAGGTGGTACAGGACAAATGGGAAGAACATAATGAAAACAAGGCAGCAGAGAAAGCTAGTGAGATTTTGCTCATTATTGAAACTCCTACTCATGGTTGTTACAAGTAACAAATAGATTCAGAGAGCTTCAAGTCTCATTGCCTCTTATCTCCCAGAGTCATGTTGTTGACAAAATGGCGAGGATTTTTCCTGCACTGTTTGCGCAATTGAAGTACAGCTCTGATCTACTCCAGAGAAGCTGCATTTTATGTGTTTTGTAAAAACAAACCCTGGTGATAAATTCTGGCTACAGGGAAAAAAAAATACGAAAACAATAAAAACACTACATGTTAAACGATGGTCATTGTTAATTTCAGCTTGATTTATGCATCCTGAGGATAAAACTCTTGGCAAGGTATATGAAAAACATTAACTGCAATTGTAAAGATGAAATCTAATTGTCATTTCTTTTTTTTTTTTGGCAATAACTTACTAGCTTCACAGGAAGAGCTGTCTGCAAAATACTCATCTTGAAGACTTTGCTTTGAACAAGAAGTATCTAACATTTGAAAATATTTATTACATTTCCCCAGTTAATGGAAAAATAGAACTTCTGACTGTTTATTGTTTCTTTATGATTAATGGCCAAATTATCGTCAATTTTTACATCTTGAGCAGTGAGCTCCTGAACTCTTTTTATCAAATGAATACTGAATCCATACACCTACACTCCAGACTTCCACCAACCCTCATTTCCCATTACAGAGAAAGGCAGTTATATCTCCAGAGTGCAGTCCTGATTTACTTTAGAGTCAGCAGAAAGAGCTTCTGCCAGAGTTGAGATGTCCTCTGACACTTCCAACTATACCCCTTCTGTACAAAGTTAAGTCAAAAGCAAGTTACTTACATTTGATTAAAGGCTACAATCAACAAGAGACTACCCCAGAGGACCGACTAATTAACTTTTTTGCATACTTTCTCCCCAAAAAACTTACAATATAATCTCTAGTGATGCCAGATAATTAGCTTTATTGGGGGGAAAAAAGCAAATACATTATGTCCAAGGCTTACCACTAAGCAGCTCAATCCAATTTTGTACTGTTTCAGGAGGTTGGGTTTCTCTTATGTGTTTCAGAGCTTCATCAAGCAGAACATCTCCTGTAGGAGCATCTGACTTGCAAATCACCTAGGACAGAATAAAACGCAGTCAGTATTTTGGTTGAATTCATGTACCATAAACATCCACCAATAAAAACTGGAAAAACCTACCTGTTACCTAAACCAAGGAAATTCTACAAAAATAAGGAACCATCTCTAAGAATATGCAAGTTTAAAAAAATACCTCGTTGTTAAACAAAAAAAAATCTATCCAGGATTTTAATTACAAAGCTGTGTTAAGTCTTAGTTTATCTATAACTTAAATTAATCTTAATTGACTAAAATGATAGTATTAGTAACATGCTTAATACCTCATTTTTTAAGGAGGTCAGTCCACTAACCCGGCCAGGTCCTTTGCTTCCTCCCCGAAACAAAGTATATTCCAGAGTTAAATTACTCTGATGGAAGCCAATTTTACTGCTTCAAGGCAATTTATTCAAAATACTGCAGTTAAACAATTAGACCACGTGAAAGTAGGAAATCAATTACAAACTGAAAGAGCAGGAAAACTGGTTTTCTTCTTCCATATATTGAAGGATAAAAATAGGTTCAAGACAAGTTTTACAGCTTTGAAGAACATGTTGACCATCTATGTTCCATTCACTAACAGTTAACACACATCTTAGGCAATATATGTGTAATAACAAATCCCTTAATATGTAATAATAAATGCAGTATCATTAAAGTTTGTTATTGAGTAACTTCTAACATTATGAGTTCTTCCCTCAAGAGAGGGCAGCAGAACAAGAACAAAATCATTCATAGTAACATTACAAAATTTAAGAATTTACTAGTACCAGCAGTTATATAAACCATGAACAAATTCTTATTTTTTCTGGTTAGAAAAACAAGAGCATCAAACAAAAACATACAGATTAAACCAACCCAAGTCAATATGCTTGAATAAAAACAAAATAGCAATAAAAATCTATCTTCCTTTAGGAAAGGAATAACTACAGTTTCACAGCTAGGTTTATGAAAATAACAATTAAAACTGTCAATTTTAATAGCTTTACAAGTCAGCACTTCAAACACATCAGGTAAAAAGGTAAGAGGCAATTGACAGAAAAAGTAACACCAACACAATTAACACATATACAAGAAAAGCAGCAAGTCAAAGCTTTTATTTCTCATAAAGCTTCACAACAGTCAGAAAGTGTCCTGGAAAAGCTTTAAGTGTCCTATTGAAATACACCTCAAGTTTAGGTCTGTTCCATAGTTCTAATAAACCTTATAACAATAGAGGAATACCATACACTTTCACAGGGCCTGTAGACGACACTGAAATGAGCTGCAATGGTAAGACAACTTCAATACTGGCAAGATGATCCCAAACTAGAGGTGTGTACAAAGTCAATGAGATGAAAAGAAAAGGTAAATTACTGGAGAGATCTTTGTGAATACCTAACAGGTCATAGCTGGAATACTGTTTTCTATTTAGATGGTATATATAAAGCATAGAAATCAAGATTTTTAATAAAATTAGCAAGAATGTACCAGTCCGCAATGCAAGGCTAAAAAGAACAAACTTTGTTTAGATCTGAAAAGAAAGCACGTAAGATATTTCACAAAGAGCGTTATGAAACAGTAGTTTAGGGTGCCTACTTTGGGAAAAATAAAAATACACCAGTTTATTCTGGAAATATAGAAGATGCAGAATTTATTGTCAAAAACTTCAACTGACAAATTAAACACCCAGGGAGCTGCTCAATTGCATTCAGTGGAGAATTTTAAGACTAAACATCTGCCAGGGAGGGACCAGAGAAACCTCATTATTTGTTACTGCATCAAGATTAAATGGTCTCTTGAGATACTATCCAGGTTTCCATTTTTGGGAGCTGGAGATCACGCCAACCATTAAACTTGGACATTAAAACTACATTTTAATCCAGACAATTGCTATTTGAAACTAAACACAGAACAATGCATATTTCTTTCTGATTTACAAACTTGTACCACAGCATCACTCAAAACCTTTATTAACCACACATAATTATATTGCATATCTTCCAGTTTTGTATCAACATTCTTAATTTTTGGAAGTTTCTGTTCTTTAATTATACAGCAGCATACTTCAAGCTGGGCTTTTAAGCTGCTAGGTTGCAGCTATTAATGGCCACCTTTCAGAAATTCCTTTAATAATTAGCCTAAAAACACCCAACTTATTTATCTTTACTTCTTTTTAAAACTGACATTCCAGCAGTATTTTAGTTTCTTTGAAGTGTTCCATATGATTAGCTTCACTGGTTCACTCCAGCCTGCTGCAGCTGGTAGCCTGCTACTCACCATCTCATTTTAACAGGTAAGATGTGAAGTCATCTTTTTGACCTGCCTTATTACAAAAAAACCCAGAACCAAATAAACCTCACTGAAGAGATGAAAAAAAATGCTTTTAAGTCTAGGATATACATAAGGTAGGTTTTTTTTAAGTTTAGAAAACAGCTTTCCTTGCTTACTAATGGTTAAGCTACTTTCTTCTACCACTGCAAAGAAGTTTAAGAAGTTAGCCTGAATATGATGCACCATGACAGTACGAGCCTAAACATAACAGGTATTAAGAGAAAAGAGCTGAAAGGAGCATAGACTTCTCCATTTAACTCAGTCAGGACTCCATAATCTCTTCTCTTGTGAAGCCACAATGGATAGCAATTCTGTTTCCAGGTTTGCCATTCTCTGCAGCCAGGCATACAGCACTGTTTCTTCTCACTTCTCTGCTACACTGAATATTGACTACACAGATTCTTCTGATTATCCTGCCCTCAAAAGTATTTTGTTTCACGCTTCCATGATATTTCTCTTCCCCTCCCCTTCCCAGCATATGGAAACAGGCAACACCAGAAACCCAGCCACCCCTCTATCTTCACAAATCTGCTCTTTCTTGAAGGATTTATTCATGAAGGCTTCTTGGCTAACTCTCTTCAGAGTCGTAACAGCAAAAGACAAGTGAGAAGTTGAGCGGATTGGGGATCTTGTGAACTGAATTATCACAGAAGATTAAGCATCCACAAGTGGGAATTTTTTTCCTCTCTTTAATAGAGGAGCTAAGGTAGCGAAGGAAGCTAAGATCCTGGTTCTTCAGAGATGATGGTCCTTAGCCTTATTGCATAAAATCTTTCTTTATTCCAATTTTTCATTGATTTATCAGGTACTAGATTGGCCTTGTATCCAACTTCTGAGGAAGTTCCAATTATACAGAATATTTAATTTGCATTTTCCAGAATGCAGCTTTGCAATTACGCAATGCTAAAGATTAAGCACTTCTTGCATTGATTTTTAAGTAAACGTCATTATTTACTTTTAATACAAAAATTCACTTGTGCATGAATCACTCAGAATTACCAGCTATAAAGTACTGAAGCTAATCCACCAATGATTTGTTGGAACTTCTTTTGTTTTTAAGAACTCTAATGATTTGATTTGCTTTCTGAGGCTGTAAAGCAGCATAGAGTACCATTTTCTATATTCAATAGCCACTAGTCTTAGAAATTATTTATATATAAACCTCAACATTAAATTGTTTCTAAAATTGGATTCCAGCAGATAGAACTCCACAATGATGCAACGATTACATACTCTTAAGCCAAATCCACAAGGATGTTGCAACATAAAATACGTCATATCGACTTTCAAAGTTTCACTAATGTCCAAGTCCTGCCTGCCAGTTTCTCAGTCTTACTTGTCTGTGGCATTCAAGCATAAAGCATTTTGACCCATTCCAAGTTCTGTCTTAGAAACTGCAAAAAATTATCATCAAAGATCCACCTGATTTAAGTCTTAAAGATCATTGTAGTGAGCAATCTTTTAAGTCAGCTGTATGACCAAGGCCACAGTTAGCTGGTTATAAATCCATACCACTGCCCAAAGAACTAGTTCTGCCACCTTCTTATTCTCACGTTATTGCTTGTGCCAGCAGTCTCACTTGTGCACCACCTGATGACAAGATCTAGAAAGTAGAACTAGTAAAGATTCAAGTAAAAATTAAACTGATCAAAGTCGTAAATTAGTTTTCAGACAGTTTTCAGTTTCAGTTACTTGACAAGGCTGCACAGACACTAGTTAACAACCCAGGAGAGACTCCAGTAAACCTCTTCTCAAAGACAGGACTACCATTTTCAGGGGCAAGACAGGCTGAAGTGACTGAAGCCTTAACTCCTGTCTTTAAACCATGGCTTGAAGATACATGATCTGATTCACAAATCAAAGCTTTAGGGAGGTTTTACCTTCTCACAAAACCCAATGATGGACCTAGGGCAAGGAGGAAGAACTAGCTTGAGAGGCAGAAGCTACAGAAAATAGTATTGCCACTGAATCACAGCCTTGGATGCAACTAGACAGCTCATCCCACCAGTAAACACAGTCTTTGATTCACAGTGAAAGCTGAGGGCAAGGGGAGCAAAGCTCACAAAAGGGGGACAAGGAAGACCCTTGGTAGAGTTGAGACACTTAAATCTAGCCAACACAGAAACAAGACTGAAATTCGGCATTAATGCAAAACTTCAAATAAGGTACAAACCAACACAAATCATTCATGAGAAAGATTTTTAAATTGAGAGAAGTGGCACAGGGGGAGAGAAAAAAACCTCACACACATCAACAGTTAGGGATTCCATTTGCAAGAAATCACTTAAGTAGAAACCAATCTTTATGTGAATTTTAAGTTAAAGCATTTTTCATAGAACCCTTCTGCCTCCAAAAAGAAATCTCTCTATTGCCTTACAACTGCAGAAAGAACAAAACTGTTAATACTGGGTAGGCTTTTAGATCTCCTTAAACAAAGGGTGGGTGGGAGAGGAGGAAGAAACAAATCACACCTGCCCACCCCCAAACCCATATGATAAAATTTAACAAAAACATCCCCCCTAACCAACCAACCAAAAAAACCCCCAAGCCACAAAACAAACCACCGCAAAAGATAATATTAATTTTGCTTGTATTCTTTACTGAAGATATGCACAAGTTATTTTTCCTTTAAAAAAAAAAGGAAAAGACCACTCCCCATAGTTAAAATTTCAGGTAGATGGAACTGAAAGGTTTGCACAGAATTAAAATAACTGCTAAAGAACATTCCTGAATGCCTAAGGAGCCAAAAACTTTGGAGAAAAAAAAAATGCTGCAAACCAATCAATGCTGAATATGCTTAAATGAAGCTAAAAAACAGAAACTGTTTGCCTGAACATAGGTTCGATTCTTCAGAAGAGGAAAAAGCTGTAAGAAGGTTGGGGAATTCTTCCTTCAAAAAATTTAGCAAAAGATAATATTGACAGGGAAATGTGCCATAAAAGAGAATTCATTTGTGGTGGATAGACAACATTGGACCATGTTTTCAAGAAGCTGATTTTACAAGTATCCTCTAATGCTGATGAAGTAAAAATTCTTCCAACAGTGTGCCTTTGCACATTTTGTACTAAGGAAAAACTCCAGCAGCAAAAGTAACAAAGGCCTCAAATTTTCAGTCTAAGTCAATAAAGGACCTTAAAAATTTGCCCGTCTTTATGGTCAGTGAGTACAACAAATTTAACACACCAGTCACAGGCTAAAACTAGGTAGAGTTTTGTGTTCTCAGTGGCCCACGCTATAAGGATCATTTCCCTTCCATGCACTGCAAACACAAACTGCAATGCTGCGTACTCCAGAATTAAACTTGTGGCTTGCAGGATACATCTGGCAGGCTCTCAGTTAACCATTCCTTTCAAGCCTCAGCCCACGTCTCAACAACATTGCAAAACCCAGTTCCTTCAGCAGATTACAACTGCTGCTACTGGCTCTCAGAATAACTGCTGCCATGGCCAACTATTTGTGCAAGGTTCCCAACAGCAGCAGGAACACAAGTGAAAAAACAGGAGCAAAGAACTAGTACGGAAGATTTATCAGCTTGTCATTTAAACACTTTTAACTTTGTGCATCTAACTTAGGTCACTACTCAGAATCCCTATGCCCATGTAAAGAAAAAAATTTAAAAAGAGTCTTTCTTACGACCAGTTGTAATTTATAGCTACTGTATTACGTGGAGCATTACACAAAAGTAAATGTGACCATTTTCCTCCACTTACCTTTCTTGCTAACAGACTTTTGCGCCTCATCCCACAAGCCTCTAGCTGAAGACGCCCTCGCAATGCCAATTCGATTAACATACAGCCACGCAAACCTGAGGAGATGCAATCATTCCAGAACGATGTGTAACCCTGTGAAGAATGAAAGACAGTAAGACATCTCCATCTCTACCTGACAGCAAATAGAAGAGTCTTACTGTACTCTCTACACAGTTCTCCTGCCTTCACTAGTCAACTACCATTCTTGTACTGAAAATATGAAAGACTCATCCCCTATTAGTTTTCACACTTAAGTCTCTACTCTTGTACAGAGAAACCTCAAGAAGGCGATACAAAACGAAACAGCAAGATCAAGAACTGTGAGAGCTGAAGTTTAGTTTATATGTAGTCAAAATAAACTCACTAAATCTTTAAGAGATGAAATATTTGACATTACCAACATCATACAGGCTTATCTGAGTTTCCTGACAAGTATTAACATGATTTTACATCCATAAACATGTGACACTGATGAAGTAATAACCACCTGAAAATCAATATTAAGTAAAATATGGAGTATACTGGAAACACAAATATGGCAATCAGCACAAATCACAGAACAGATTTTTTTTTTCAGCTTGAACATAATAAAGCAAAGGACAAAAGTTTTCAAGCAAATATTTGGAACAGGTATCATTCTGTCATTTAAGTCCTTTCAAAACATGTATTTTTAAAGCTTGATGCATATTCTTATAAGGACTGAAAAACTGCAAACCACATTTGGTCTATGAACTACATCACATCTACCACACTTTTTCATCTCGATTTCTGCATTGATAGCTGTCTGCTTAAATGTCAGAACAGAGTATTTGACCCAATACATTTACTCAATATCTAGAAATACACATATTGACTTTTGTACTCCACTGCTCAACAATTATGACCCAAAAATATCTTCTAAAAAAGGTTCTATTTTACCTACAGACAAACCAACACAGTTCTTGCATATTTTTAAGTATCCAAACCAAAATAATTTTGAGAAATGCTTTGTCTTAAGAAATGACTGCAAAAACACTTGGTATGATCTAGAAAGACCTTCCACAACTCCTTTAGTGCATCTCTGAAAATAACCACTTTGGGATGCTTTATAGAAAAGTGCTGGAAACGAGAGACATTAAAAAAAGAGCACTCCATTTTATAAAATTCGTCTTAATCAATAACAATAGCTTAAATCAAGAGCAATTCAATTTTATTCTATTTGCAAATAAAAGCTGCCGATGTGGAGAGATACAAGATGCATACATCTGAAGTCCACTAAACTTACAAACCAGTCCCTAACTAATGCATGCCATTAAACACAGACTTACAGGAACATCGTAATTGTTTCCATTCAGCACTTCGTTATTTTCAAGAGCTGTATTATGAAGATGACCAGTACTTCCAAAAAAGTCTACAAAAGCCCTGAATTTCTATAAAGTAATTACTGAAATACGTCACAGATACTTATCTAAAAGGTCATAAATATAAGGTTGGAAAGGCATTTAAGAAGTTACCTAATCAGCCTCCTACTCAGAGCTGATACAATTGTGAGTTATCAGCTACTCTCATAAGCCAGCCATTCTGTGAATTAAGATTTTGGTTGGCACCGGACATTTATTTGCTAAAAACATGCCAGATAAGGTGCAGTATTTGCTTGACTGCAGGGGAGAAGAGAGATAATTCCTACATTCTACTATTCCCAATCAAATAGCCTCTTTACATCATAACTCTTTAAATCAGACAACGCATACACAAGCTAAAAATCTATTGCACAAACTTACAGCCGTGGCACAATAAATATGCACTTCTTCCTATTCACAAAAATGGTTATATTATGCAAATGCTTAAAGTGCTAAATTCTTCTTCCCTTTGTTTAGTAATGAAAAATGAAATTAGTTTTAAAGTGAGTATTCTTCAATGAGCTGACATTAATACACCACTCCTTGCAGCCATAAGCAGCTGTTAACTCCTCTGCTCCAGCAGTTATTCAACATATATGGCCATAAGCTGTGGGTGGCGTAGAAATACAGGATCATAAGATAACTCAGGTTGGAAGAAACCACAGGAAGTTTCTAGTCCA
>NW_010517049.1:0-19303 GCF_000687285.1 Phaethon lepturus | reverse complement strand
GAAAACAGGTTCACCTACGAAGCCAGATCAAGTTGCTCAGCCTTCTATACAGGCAAGTCTTGAAAACCTCCAAGGATGGAGACTGCACAGCCAGCACGGCTTCACCAAGGGCAAGTCCTGCCTGACCAACCTAGTGGCCTTCTATGATGAAGTGACTACATCAGTGGGGAGGGAAAAGCTATCAGTGTCATCTACCTGGACCTCTCTAAGGTCCTGGACACAGTCCCCCACAACATCCTTCTCTCTAAATTGGAGAGAGATGGATTTGGTGGAGGGACTGTTGAGTGGATGAGGAATTGGTTGGATGGTCACATCCAGAGGGTAGTGGTCAACAGCTCAATGTCCAGATGGAGATCAGTGAGGAGCAGTGTCCCTCAGAGGTTCGTACTGGGACCACTACTGTTTAATATCTTCATCAATGAGGTAGACAGTGGGATCAAGTGCACCCTCGGCAAGTTTGCAGATGATGCCAAGCTGAGTGGTGCGGTTGACACACTTGAGTGGTGCCATCCAGAGGGACCTGGACAAGGTCGAGGAATGGGCCCGTGAGGCTCAACAAGGTCAAGTACAGGGTCCTGCCCCTGGGCTGGGGCAACCCCTGCTACCAGTACATGCTGGGGGATGAAGGGATGGAGAGCAGCTCTGCCCAGAAGGACTTTGGGGTACTGATGGACAAAAAGTTGGACATGAGCCGGCAATGGGTGCTTGCAGCCCAAAAGGCCAAGCATGTTCTGGGCTGCATTCAAAGCAGCGTGGCCAGCAGGTCGAGGGAGGGCATTCTGCCCCTCTGCTCTGCTGAGACCCCACCTGGAGTCCTGCATCCAGCTCTGGAGCCCTCAGCACAGGAGAGACATGGACCTCTTGGAGCGGGTCCAGACGAAGGCCACAACAATGATCAGAGGGATGAAACACCTCTGCTATGCAGACAAGCTGAGAGAGTTGGTGTTGTTCAGCCTCGCGAAGAGAAGGCTCTGGAGAAACCTTATAGCAGCCTTCCAGTACTGAAAGGGGGCCTATAAGAAAAATGAGGACAGACTTTTTAGCAGGGCCTGTTGCGATAGGACCAGGGGTAATGGTTTTAAACTAGAAGACAGTAGATTTAGACTAGATGTAAGGAAGAAATGTTTCACACAGAGTGGTGAAACTCTGGCCCACGTTGCCCAGAGGTGGATGCCCCATCCCTTGAAGTGTTCAAGGTGAGGCTGGATGAGGCTCTGAGCAACCTGATCTAATTGAAGCTGTCCCTGCTCATTGCAGGGGAGTTGGACTAGATGACCTTTAAAGGTCCCTTCCAAACCAAACTATTCTATGAATCTGTGATCCAAGAGTTTTTAATCAAGTGATCCTGAAAGGCAGCTCAAAAAGATTATATTCTTCATAAATGGAACTGCTTGCTCTAGTGGGTTTGAGGACATTAGTCATTAGAATGTATACAGCACCACCACCTTTTCTCTCTTTCTTCACTCCCCGCCAGGCTCAGAGTTTGCAAGTGATCCACTAGAGACGGAACATCGTATTTCAATATACAGAGGTTATAATGCTATTAACGCAGTGAGGAAAGAGATATTTTAGAACAGTCAGTGTCATCCTGCACATTTTTCAATCCATTAAACTGATCTTTCCAGATAGTTCAGGCAGATGGACTGATTGTTTTTGGCACTTACTGCAAAGACCTCAGACAATTGAAGGAACCTTCACAGAAGGCCAGTTTAGCACACAAGTGTCTTACTAAATCATCCTTTAAATTAACTCAAACCTCGCGGTGTAACTGAAAATGAGTAGAAGCAGACATTTATCTTCTACACTGCAAACAACTTCTTAACACCTACTTTAAATGGCATCGCCACATCTAGAAAAGGTGCAAAAAAAGAAACAATAATGCTCAGCATTACAGAACTACTGCCTGTTCAAAAGGCTATAGATGGACAGTGAAGAAAAGGGAGTGAAAGGGTAGGCAATAATATACAGAGAGGAAGAATAGCAATATAGAGTAATGTACTATTTGCACAGAAAACTTTTTTTTTTTCCCCACAGACAAGGACTAAAAGGTGGTAAATGAAGCTAGCTCACAGGTTAGAAAAGTCGAAGGCCAACTTTTCTGTATTTCAATTCAACTGCTTTTACAGGAAGGCAAAAGTTTTTTAAAAAATCAGTTAAATTCAAAGAAGATTGATAATAAAGTTCTTTGGGACGTGATTTAGTAGGCATGATGGTGTTGGGTTGATGGCTGGACTTCATGATCTTACAGGTCTTTTGCAACCTTAGAATACAATCATAGAATCATTAAGTTTGACAGACAGCAATGGATCTGTAAACCACACATGGCCTGGGAAGCTCCCACCCAGTTTAAGCCAGTGTACACTGGAGGAGTTATCATCATTGTACACATACTCATTCCCTCAACATGGCCTGGCCATTGCTTGTTACAGGCTATGAAACAAGAAAGGGATTTGATCCGACCTTTTAACACTGTTCTCACTGTTATTCCAAATACCTAACAGTCTCAAAACACTTTAGATGGAAGACCAAAGACCACTATTTACAGGCACAAGTCATTCCAATGCTCTTGAACAGCGCTAGTTTTCTCACAAATACAACGCCAAGTATTTTTACTTTATCTGTCTTCCTACAAGTCTTTTATAATTTTATAAACATCCCAACTCAATGAAATATTTATTTCATTAAAGTTGCTAAGCAGAGTGAAAAAAGGTCTTACAAGGTAGGGAATTATTTTTGTCTGACAGCAATCATACTAGAATAGCACTTCAAGCTATGAATAGCTCAAGACAAAATTTTAAATCTACATTGATTCAAAGATCAAAAGAATGTTTACAACTGTCATGTTTATTTATACAAACACAGCACAAAAACATTTTTCATCACAGCTGACCTACAAATTTTCAGGTAAAAACTAGTTTTGCTAGACAAGCATAAAGGGAATTGAAAGTAGTTTATAACAGAAACTTCATACCATATGAACTCTGGAAGTTCACACTTTCCACCCAGGTATGGTAAAGCACAGAGCTAAGACTAAGATCCACTTTCTGATTAAACAGTAAGTTATGCAAAAATCCATGTTCATAACACCATTTCTTTCCAACCACCTCCTGCAGCATTTATTCATCCTGCAGCATTTATTCACTTTCTCCTCTTCCCATGTCCCTTGCCCAATTTCCAGCTCACACAGGTCTTCCTGTTTAGTCATCACCGGAAACTCTCATTTATTAAATAGTCCATCTCCTAGTGACGGTCCTGTGCTACCCAACCTACCTTATCTTCAACTCCCTGCTTTTACCTTGCCTGTTTAGCTGCACTTCCCCATCACTGAAGTCTTGACACCCTCTCTTCTACAGTGGCCCTCTTCGCCACCTCATCTTGCTGTGACATGTAATACACTAACAGATCACTTCCAGGTTAATAAAGATCTGAATTTCTGTGACACTCATGGATTTCCTTAGATATGTTCACAGAGATGTTGCAGAAAAGATAGCAAAGTATTTACACTATATATGCTGAGCAGCCATCTTATTCCTGTCTCTGTTCTGAGAGGGGCACAAAGCCACATGATTATATTAGCAGATGTACAAACAAGTAAACTGTATCAATAGCTCTTGCAGCTTCTTCCTACTTAATGAAGGAATACCCCAGCTCAGATCTGCATGCAAAACAGCGTAAACATATACTAGGACCCAGTGTCTACCGATCCTGGCATGCAAAGCGCAACAGAAGGCAGGGCTCATATGCATATCCCACAGGGAAGGAAGGGACAGAGAAGAGACCCTGAGTAGAAACATCCTACCAGTGCCCCTTAAAATTTTAACATACATCATTCCCTAACATCCCAGTTTGCTGACAAGATCTCTGACTCTGAAGCTTCACAAAGCTTAAAGTGGAATAGGGTCCTAAATGCAAGAAAGCATTTATAAGGATTGCTAGGAATTATAAGAACTCCTCCATAGACAAAGAAAAAATATTGTTCTCCAGTTCAAACATTATAAACTCAGCTGTGAAAAACCTAACAGGATCATCTGTTTATGCTGTAACAAAGCCATAGCTAAATGGACCAACTATACACAGAGAGAAAACATGTACATACTAGCTTTGAAAACACCACAGTATTCTAAATTTGATGGCTGTTTAGATATTTTGTTGAAGCACTCAGAACTAAGTATTACAGAGTAAGAGCTGTTGCAGAAGTATTTCTACAGAACATATTGACTTCCAATTTGTCAAGACACTCAAAATATGGACATTAAATGTCGAGAAATTTGTAAGTTAATCAAGAGATTTTATAATTCAAAAATTATTCATAAAAATGTTTTTTAAAAGAAGACAGATAAGACAACACTTTCTCCAACTCTTCATACAAAAAAGGCAATGCAGTAATAACCTCTATAATTTACTGAGTGTGTAAAAAAATCAGAATGAGAAGACTCTAACAAGGTCAGACCGCCGGAAGGTATTTGGCAAAGAGGAGTGCCAAGTATGTTAGCAATTTCTACACAATTGATGCTGCTTTAAGAATTTGCACAAAACTCCAAAAACATTTTGCTTAAGCTTGAAACAGCTACCCTTCACAGAGCAGCCATTCAGTTACCTCATATATTGCTATACTCTACTCAGCTTCCAGGAAACTGTCACACTAGCTCTATTTAAAGGAAAAAAAGACCCCACCCAAACAAACCTCAGTATTTTCTGTTTCCCAAGTACAAATTAAAGCCACTCAGTAGTAGCAGTGCAAAAAATACAATTAAATTGCAGATGCCATTTTATATTTATAGACACTACCTCAAAATATTGATGGAGAAATTATCTTCAACAGATTACAGAGTGAAGCTTAAAAAAAAATACATACTTTCTTCATAAAATTGAGTACAAAAGACTCACATGAGACCAGGTAATTTTTTACTTAGAATACTTTGTTTTATGTGTAAGAGTTACTAAAAATCTCGTCCCACTACAGAAATATACATTCTCTCTCCAATTCTTTCGTTAACTCAGAATCCAAAAGCAGCAGTTCCACTATACCTGTCACAGACCAGAAAAGAATGGGGGAGAGTGAAAAATCTCTCAAATTCAGAAGACAGAAAAGAAGCACTTGCAGAGTTGCAAACCTGAGGCTTCAAGATGCAAACATGGTAATAAAAAGATTTTTTTAACTTACTTGCTTAAGGCTGCCTGTTTACAGAATATTATACAGTGCAACATAGACTGTAGCTGCTAATGCATTCCCTGATCTAACCCAGTGAGTCTCAAGATTACTTTGCAGGCCACAGAGCCATGGCAAATAGAAATCAGCTTTAGAAGTCTTTTAAAAAAAGCATCATAAAGCCAGGTAATAGTCTGTGAAGATAACTGAGGGTTACACAACAGCCTGCTCACCAAAAATAAAGTATTTCTTTGTTTTAGCAACAACAGGCTCCTCAGGCCCATCCTCAGATCCACATAGACTCATATTCAGTATTAGAGGTCAGCGTTAGGTCAAAGTTTTGGCCCCAACTCAGACAATTTACATTTATGAAGAACCACAACAGCAGAGCTTCCCATGAATAATGCATGTAACATTGCCCAGTCTATACTTCTCTTACTAAAAGCCTTTTCATTTTATATTCAGACTTAATAGTACTTCCTAAACCTTCACCTAGCACGCTCTACTTAAAAGCAATCATAATAAAACTAAATACACCAAACAATTAAAGGGGAACCTTCTGAAGGAGAAACATGACTACAGCTACCCAAACCCCTAAATACCTGTTCTCGGGAAATTCCAAACTCTTCTTTTATGAAAGACACAAACTAAAAGACTTCAAAATTTAGTAAAGAATGCAATTTCTGAAGCTTCACGTAGAGACAGCAGAAACAAAATGTTGTTTTAACCTTTTCCAGCCATGGCAGCCCCATCAGAAGGGCAGCTGGCCAACTTGGAAAGTAACAGAAAGCCAAGATAAACAACAATTACAGCTCCTAAGGAGTTTGGAAGTCCTAAGTCCGGGGCAATACATGTGGCAGTCTATCAAGAAGACACGAACCCCTAACTTCAGGGCTTCTCAGCTAGGAGGAACAATCTAGGTCAAAGAAAGCTTTCACTTTAGCAAACAGTAAATTCTTAATTTCCAATAGAAGAATATTTCAGAGGAAAAATTTCAATCAGCTGTACTTGGATGCTGAAGGATAAAGATAGAAAAATTAGACTTCCTGAACTCTGCTGGAATTTGCTACTACTTTTATTACTTCTGCATGGATGGCATTCAAATACTGTGTTGGTGGTAGCAATATAAAACACCCCTATTGTTTCATTTATACACAAACAAGCACCTAGCTTTCCCGAATAAGGGTGTCTTCCTTGCCATCTATTCTTTCTGATATGCAGCAGACTGTTTTTATGGTATGTTCTCAGAATTCACAGATTACAAACATACTGGAAAACATTCTGTGCTTGCTGGCATCATGAGAAGTTACTGAGGGCAATTATCTCCAAGTCCAATTACTCACCCTCACCAAATCTACATGCCAGCATAATAAAAATACAGTTTGGAGACGTGTAAAGCATACAAAGTTCAGTTCTACTTTTAAGATGTGAATAAGAACAAACACTTGACAACAAATGTATAGCCTGAGATGGACTAAGACAACTGTGGGACTTGGAAAAAAAAACCCAACAACTTTGAAAGTCAGTTTAGGTCATTTGTAGGACTCTGCAAAGCAAACTGAGTAGTCTGCTGGTATAAATTTTATGTGTGAGACTGATTTTCATATTGCATAGAACAATTAGCAAAGAGCCTACTTCTAACATTTACACAGCATGCATTATGAAGTGAGAATACCCACATGCTCACTTTGAGTAGCTACCTCAATACTGAGAGACTCATGCTTTGTAGACAGATAAATTCAGGTATCTTTTCTTAGAGGTACTTAAAGTGGCAGAGAGAAACACTGTGGGAGGCAGGAAAAGAAACTGCGAACAAAATGACATCCCAGTGTTTAATTTCTTTCCCAGCATAAGGTCTCTTTCAAACCACTGCCTTCTGCACATCACTTCAATTATTTTTCCTTCCAGAGATTCATTTTAGTTTTACTGACCTTTCAAATCAATGTCACAGCATCTCATTTCAACCTCACATAAAACCATGTAACTTGGGAAGATATGTCCTCCCCCATGTCTTCATTTTTAGCCATTTGAGGGCTAAACCCAAGAATGCAGTCCAACAAAGCCTGAACTGCTGCTGAAGACAAAAGTCTGTATTTTTTCATCCCATCAAAGCACTTGCTGTTCTCTCTGAGCCCACAGTAGCATTTGCATCATCAGCTAGATGCAAAAATGGTTTGAGTGAAAGCTAATGGTCAGTCTCCTCACCTGATTCACTGAGCAAGTGAACAAGTTTCAGAGGCAGCACAGGAAAGGGAAGGAACATGGTTGAAATAGACAGCAAAAATGCAAAAGCATCCCCTTCAGTGACAACCCACACTGTAATGGACAAACTGGTTTCAAAACCTGAATAGTTTTCACAACCTGAATAGTTATGGCTAGAACTATTCACTTAGTCCTTGGGATAAAGAGCTCAAAAAAAAAAAACATACATAATCGGGCTACCTATACTGAAGCCATTCATGAGCACAATCTGCTCAAAAATATGAAATGTCTAAGGCATCATGCACTACATTCATCACTACCTTCAGCGCCCCTTTTTGAACCCTGATAATCATAAATTTGACATTACATTACTCAAATCTGACAGGATGGCAATAGCATCCCTTTCTCATTCCATGAAGCAATAGCAAATTCTTTCAGAAGTGCTGACTAGCCTATTACTAACCAGCAAAAAGCACAGACAGAACAGAATAATCCGAAATCATCATCTGTCACCCATTTGAAACCTACTGCAAAAGACAGGCAGAGACAATTTATCTTGAAATATGGGCTGTGGCGAGTTGTATTTCATAATGGACTTGATCACAATTGCAACAGAACTCTCACCTTTTTAGTCAAGGAATTCCTCTCTGAAGTAATTACTTTGGGATCTACAGAAAGATAGCTGGGGAGGGCAGAGGGAAAAGGAGTCACAGCATACACTGTACAGGTATACTGCAGCAGGTTGAAAGTTAATAGGAACTTTGCTCTGCCAGCCTTTTCATGTCAAGGATGGCTGTCTCCTTCCCCTTGTATCTTATCTCCAACACAGGAATCTGTTGCAAGCAGCTTTACAACTTTAATCTGCTTCACAGCTATGACTGGATGACAACCACTGTTCTTTAAGTATTTTGATTTTAATGTAGAGTACTAGCAGCATGTGAGAAGCATATGGGCTATCATATTCACCCAAAAGACAAGAACCACCAACACACTGTTTCCTTTACATAGTTTCTCTAAAATTACTAATATTAACTTGAATTTTTGAAAGCAGTTGGAATCACCTGAAGAACTTCAACAACACATCTCCTTAAAGCTGTTCCCAAATCCAAAGATATATCCAAATACAAAATATAAGCAGTATATATCTAGAAAGGATAATGAAAGTATCTGGTTTATTATAAATTATGGTTTAGCATAGAATTTCAATCCTTTCTGTTGACCCAAAAGTTTCATTTAATGAATTCCAAATGCATCTATCATCAATATTTTTCTACAACAGAAACACTACGCCCTCTTGGACACTCATGTAAAGTTATACAATTAAATGGAGATAACGGGAGACAGCAATAGGAGAGGACAAAGAAGAATAAGTGAACATCAACTTCTGTCACTCTTACATGATTCTGTCATTCCTATCCTTTTAGCTGAAAGTAAAATTGCTGATTAGAAAGAAAGAAAAAATGCCTGTTATTGTTGCAAGGAAGTAAAACTCTTCTTTGTGATAATGTAACTACAAGCAGAAATCTTAGGAAGATCAAAGTCAATACCTGAGACAATAACCAAGTTACTGCTAGAAGTTTATGGATTCTTTAGATATAAAAAACTCTTTAAAGTATTCTATTTAGGAACATCATCATTCTATAACGAAGAACTAATACAATTTCTGAGTCTCCTGAAGGGGGAGGAAGTCAGCAAGATTGATGCATTATGCTTAATATTAAATTCAGCCTATTTTATAAAAGTATTTGTCCAACAAATCTGATACCTGACCTTTTCAGTCAAACCTAAAAACTTCAACCACATCCTTTTTCAGAGAAGGAAATTCTTAAATTAGATACAAGGCACACTTTAAAAACAGTTTATCTAAGTTTTTTTCTTCCAGCACACTGCTGCAAGACACTTCTCAACATAAAAATAAGCAAACAGGTCTTGTAAAAATGAACACAAACTTTTCTGAGTTCCCAATGACAAACAGAAAAGCTGGTCAATACTAGGGGAGCTAACTGTATATTTATTCTGATGATTTGAAGCCCTTAGATCTTTGTGCATAGCCAACCAGCATTTGTTTCTCTTCAGCTAGGTCCTTATACAGATTTCTATAAAGCTCCGATTCAGTTATTCAAGTAACCTTACTTAGGCAGTCTGTAAACATATAAAGCACATTAAACTCCAGTGAGAACCAATTAAGTCTTTTCACCAGCATAACTAAACATACATATAAGAAGCTGGGGGAGAATGCAAGCAAGAGAAAATAATGATGGAAGAAGAGAAAAAGGAAAAGCTTCATGGCAACATTCATCAAAGACAGGTTGGAATGTCCAAGATTATTTGAACCCTCAAGGTGTAATCAGGCTGCTCTCACCACAGGCATCTTATTACATGAATTGATCCATTTTCAGGATTCATCCTTCAGAGGATCAAAAAGATCTATTACTTTCTTTCCAGTGCAGGTTATTTGTAATGTCATCTATTTGAAGATGAGCAGCACAGGAGCTGCAGCTGACAGTGAGTAAATCTCAAACAAGAAAAGCTGACATGGTCAAATTACGCATGTGCTCTGTTACTTTCTAATATTTACTCAATATGCATATACTAATCTATTAAGTCTAATTGCTATTGACTTGTTACCTCTAAGAAAATCTTCTATTCCATGACACTACAGTACTGTGCAATGCCAGACAGATTAACACACACAACCAAATTCAGCTTCTGTGGCAGCATTCTCTGGCAAGACCCAAATCAATCTCCTCTGGCAAGGAATTGTGTGGTTCTACCCCAGCCTACTGATACTCAGTTGAAAATACAATGTACAGGGTTAGGAACTTGCTTAAATAACTCTTTATTAATAGTTTCAATCTCTTCCCTCCTCTATGGACCTGTAAGACAAGAGAGAAGAAAAGCCCCCACAACTCTGGAAAACAAGAATGATGGTAAGCTGAGAACATGCTAAAAATTTTTTTCTCATGTTCAGGTTCCAAGACAAGCAACCTTGAAATGCAAAATTGATTTTTGCTTTTGACAGCAGTAAGATTCAATAAAATTTATGATTATCTAGAAAATTAGAAGAAAGACAAACCCTCCAGTTCTCTTACAGAATTGTTTTCACATCTACTGTCTGACAGATTTTGATTTGCACTGCTTCTCTACACCAATTCGTTTTAAAACATGTGTGGTTAAAGACATGACCCAGCTTCACCTGACAGGAATGCATTCAGAGAAAGCTACTTTGTATACATGATATAGACAAATAATGTATGTAATAACAAAAACTGAGAGATTCATTCTTCAGGTAGCTCTTAAATGGGTATAAAGGAATTTCATATCCAGTAAAAGAAATACAGTTGTATCTATCTACACAGCTGGAAAAAATAAAAATGCATTTCTGAAGACAGAACAATAAATTTTAGGAGACATTCATCCCTCTTACCAGTCATACCTCAAAAATAACAAGATAAAAATAACATCCTCAGACCTTGTGAATATTCAAAATATTCAATTAAGACACCTGCTAGAGGAATCTCTGGATTTTCTCATGTGTGAAAAGTAAACTAGTCAAACTTCAAGCCACTTGCTATTACAATGAGCTGGATTCCCTTCATCCTCTTCACACTAGATTAAGGGTCTAAGCCAACCTATACCTAGCTAGCTCTTTGCTGCAAATATTACCTAGAAGGTAAGATTAATCTAGAAGGTTGCAAGAAGATCTAATGATAGATCCTGACCTACAGAACTTTTGAAAATAGTATCTGTTTAAGAAATGAAAGCAAGCCAAAGTGCAGAAGTGTTTATTATTGGAATACTAAAATGTGGGGACTTTGATGTCTCACTGTGTTACCTCTTGATTTCCTCTTTTGATGAAAATTAAATTAGCCATTTTACTGGAACATAAGTTGTACCCTAGTTGTAAACAGAAGGTAAGTTAGCAAGGAGAATCTCTGAAATGTTCTGAAAGCCAAACACTAGAAATACTTTAGGAAAGCAAGCATACACATTCTACAAAGCACAGTATTGTTGACAAGAAACTTGTCAGGTATTTGATTAACCTGCCACTGCATTTAGGAGTAAACAACAAACAGCAACTGCTGTTGACTATTGAAAGCAGTAAAGCCAAATGCTATTGCCCAGCTTTTCAAGCACTTAGACATGAATACATTACATAAACACACCTCTTCACTAAGATGAAAATAATACAAAAAACGTAACTTTGCCGAAGAGGAGGCAACTAACACATGCACACTACTGAACCTTTTAAGAGCCCCTGAATAAAGCAACACTTAAAGAGTCTGACTATTCCTTTAGGAATGAAAGGGCAAACTCAGAAGCCTAACTTTCATCATGATTAAGTGTATACACATGCAGATAATGACTTCAAATATTTGCATGGCTCTCGCAAAGCCACCTTCCTTCAGGGTCCAATTTCTATTTTCCATACTTTGTGCAAAATAAAAACGTAATTAATTTGTTCCATAATCTACAAATTGATTTCTACACTACCAGCTATTGTCACGGAGCATAAAATCTGACATTCATTTGAAATAAATGTTTAATTAGAACTGGAGCTTAAATCCTCCACATCAGATATTTCACTTGAAAAAAAAAAGTCTTCTCATGGCAGCAAGCAAATATAGCAGGATCAGAAAAATAGCTTGCATGCTGCCTAGATATAACAACCAGAAGCTTAGAACACAAAACATGCACATTTAGTGTCTCCTAGGGGTGGGTTGACCCCAGCTGGCAGCTAAGTCCCACATAACCACTCTCCCAATCCCCTACAGCAGGATGTGGGAGAGAATAAGAAGGACAAAAGTTTAAAAAAAATCAAAACAAAACAAAGTGATGCAAAACACTCACTCACCACCTCCCACAAGCAGACTGATGACCAGCCAGTCCCCGAGCAATGGCCACCTACCTCCCCTCCCTTTTTATTCCTGACCATGACACTATACAGCATGAGATAACCCTCTGATCAGCTGGGGTCAGCTGTCCTGGCTGTAGCCCCTCCCAGCCTCTTGCACACCCCAACCTACTCACTGAGAGGTGGGCAGAGTGAGAAACAGAGGCAGCCTTGATGCTGTGCGAACACTGTTCTGCAAGAGATAAAACGTGGGTGTGTTACCAACACTGTTTTGATCAAAAATCGAAAACATAGCACCATATTGGCTGCAATGAAAATTAACTCTATCCCAGCCAGGTGGAGTACGCTTCACTTAAAAAGACCAGGAAAAACCTAAACCTGGTATGTCTTTCTAACACAGACAAAGCAGGTCTAATACTGGCTAACTAAACAATAGGTGGAAGTTTCACTAACTTTGACTAACTAGGCCACATTAAAACTACAATTCTCTCCTTGAGGCTTATAAATATACTGTATCTGTCACCAAATACAGCAGCTACAGTGGTCACAATTTAAAACACTATGTAAAGCACTGTGTTATTTCAAACTCGGGAGCTGTACAATGTTTCATTTTGAGGGATTTGCACCCGGTTATTAATGTGGATGAATTTCTAGAGTCATGTTTTCGGTGTTTAAAAAAAAAGTCTACATAAAGTATACGGATTCCTTTCTTCTTTGTCTAAACTTCCCCTAGTTTCCTTTCAGTTTGCTCTCTTCAGAACAGGACTCTTACTTATTTCACTTATCGAGATGCAAACAATTTTCAAGCAACAGACTCTCTCATAATGCTGCTATGTCAACATTTTCATTATGGGATAAAAAAATTCCACTCATCACACTGTTCTTGCATTAAAAGGAACAAGTTCTTCCATTCAATACTTAGCATGTACTAACTGTAAACTGACTGTCTCAGCCACAGACTGCAGATGCTGCTAAAGCAGAAGTCCCATTTAAATACCCAGCACAGGCAAAGTAGTTGTAATTAGTGCTTCCTAAATGATTAGTATAGATTGAACATCCATCTGGCATTTACCTCAACCTAACCAATACATATTATACCTGCCTTCTCTACTGTGCGATGCAGAAGACATACTAAAATGGCAACATAACACGCATGGAATGCTTCTCTTCTAGTAGAGACTATTGAATGTGGAAGTGCCAAAGTAAAATCAAGTGACTACTGAAGAAAAAAAATGGAAGTGCAATGTGCTGTGCTGTACAATAATGATTGGCTAAATAGAAACCTCGTGGTACAGCCCATATACAAAAGACACCTAGTTTGGCAGTTAAGGACTCTGTAAATAATACAATCACATGATGCTGTCTAGTAAGACCATAAAGGCAGATGACTATAGAGTGTATAGCAATGAGCAGCTTACAAGTGCTTAAAAGAGTATCAGCTACAGAAAGCTATGCAAAAAGCTTGACAGACTAATTTCACACAGTGATGAATAAATCCACAAAAAGTAAGACAACTATACATGTAACATCTCTCCAATTACAAAGATCTAGCTTACAAGGCATACTATTTTTATGATCTTAATAGTCCATCACAAACAGGGGGGGAAAAAAAGGGGGTTGAAATGCAGTAAGGGGAGGTGGGAAAGGCTTGGCGTACTTAAGACTAGTTTGCACTCAGACTAACAGCTTAGTCATTGTACCACACACCTATGCGCTCCTACTCATCCAGGCTTACACACAGTGCACTTAGAGGAAGAGAACAGTTGTGTACTACTTTATGTGTAACCTTGTAATTTTGAAGTCTGAGAAGTGGACGTGAAATCATTTTGCAGTAACCTTTTATGAATATTTCTGAAACAAAATAAATCACTGACATTTACTTAAGACCTGTTTGCAAGCTGAGGAAAACCCAGCTAAAAGTGGCACATGATTAAGTTGATATTATTTTTTCCTTCTTTAATAAAAGTTATGAGAAAACGGATTGAGAATGTTATCTACACATGGAAAACAGAGCCACTCCGGACTAGCGTCCCTTTCTCCCAGTAATGCAACACAGAAGTATGTGCTGTACTAATTATTTGCTCTGTGAGTAAGAAAGTCATTCTTTAATATACTGTCTGCAACACTGAGACTGGTCAATTTAGCCTTGCAAAGAAGGCCCATTACATGCAGCTTAACTAATTGAGATAAACGCTGCAGTACTTGAACTACTTTAGGATCAAAGAACACCTGAAATAATATCACTTTAACATAAAATGTTATTTTCCAGTTCCATAATCACTTCCGTTATAGCAATTAACAGCAATACTTTCTCATACATAATTCATGCAAATTTTTTAATAAAAACAGCTTGCTACAGGGAGAGGAAGAAGACATGCAGCTTTGTTTTTTTAAGAGCACTTTAAAAAAACTGAGAAGCATCACTAGAAAGGCTTTGACAATGTTTTTTTCTTTGTCCTAACTCTAGACAGCTTGACATGAAGAAGGAACTACACTACAAAGTTATCCCTATGTAAATAATATAGATCACAGATTAGCTCTGCTATAAGAGTAGGGATAACCACACTAGCTGCAAAATATAAACACCATTTCAACCCATAAAGTCAATTTGTATCCAAAATGCTGCTACCAAATTAGTATATCCTCCAAAGAGCCCCAAAGCAGGATTTACTCAGCAGTGCAGTAACGAGGCACTTCACTGCATCTTATAGCACACAGAGTTTGGATACTCCTCCCACACCTCCTATTTATTCCTAGCCTGTAATTTATGCATGGACATGACATTAAAAAAGGACCAAAAAGGTAGGCAACTATGAAAGAAAGAATTTTTCATCACAGACATTACAACCTTTGATGTTATTAGGCCATGACCATTTGATAAAAAGCACATCTTTGTCAAGGTTTCAATACCATCATTCTTCAACTGAAATGCGAATTCCCAGTAGACACCTCTTCATGTTTCACTCATTTGTCTCATAAATTTTACAGCAAAACTTGTGAGCTTTTGAGCTGACATTGAGGCTGTTGCTGAAACTTTTTTAACTGGGGGGTGGGGGTAGGGAAATGACACAAAACAGCTCATCTGAAGCAGGCAAACTAGCTCCCTAATAACTCATTTCAATACAACAAAAAATATAAGCTGGAAGCCTTCACATGAACTACCTGGACAAAAAGCTATGCCACAAAACTAAATCTTCAGCAATGAAGTTTCTTAAGGCTAAACATGAGCTAATTTCTGTTCCTAACAAAGTGATTTAACATTATTTCACTCTCACAAATGACATTTTAGTCTTGACCAAAGAAAGGGTAAATAAACCCACAAATAATTACTCTTGCACATACATGACAATTATTGCAGCATACTTTACATAAGTATTCTTTCAGCAAATAAGGAATTAGTTACATATCAAATAAATATTTTATCTTAGTCAGTGCCATGTGTCTATAACTGTTGCGATTTGGTTCCTTGTGGCACATCGTATAGAGGATAGGAGCAGCTGTGTGCATTAGTGTGTTTGAATAGATTCCCAACAAGTACTGAGACATAACTCCAAAAAGGAAAAGAAAAAAAAAATACCAAAAAACCCCCCTACATGTTCAAAAAAACTTAAATGAGCTCAAATGGAGCAACACTAGAGCACAGCCACCTAGAAACCTCTCAGTTTTCTATGAGACTGAGTTGCAAGATGTCTAGAACAGCCAGAACAAACTGGCCTGTACTCATATCTCAGCTGTCATTTTTACATAAGCTAACTTTTCACATTTATCGCTCCCTTCTTTTGGGAGAGATGACCTCACATATTTCAGCAGTTCTACAGAATATCCTCCCCTTTTCTGTGGCTTTGACCTATCCTACCGCAACACTATTTTTAACCTAATACAGCAAAGTATTTTATCTCAGTGAGTATTTTTCATTCCTATAGCAACAGGCTATTGCTCTACTCTAAATGGATTAACACAATTCCCTTTCCCAGTCATGTTTCTGAAAGGTTTCCAAACAAACATAAGTGTTCTTGAGATGCTCCCCAAAGACTTCTAGTAATGTATTTTATCCCAGTCTATTACCTGCTCCCCCAAGAACACCGCATCTGTCATGGTATGCAAGCATGCACATATTCAGCACACATCCCTTATAATCTATGTTGACCTTGGAATACAGAAATAGTTATTTATACACAGAATATACAAACAGAAGAGGAACCATTGCTGGAAAAAAGCAACCAGTACACATACACTGAGTACAATTCAATTAGGCCAAATAGGGAAAAAAATTAAAAGGCCATGTCCAGGAAGCATGTCTGAATGCAGTTAATTGTGTTCAAGTATTAAGAATGGTATCTAGGCATGCTATGTTTGTTTTAGAGCAGCCAGACATTCCCATCACTAAATCCATACTGCAGCGACAACCAGGCAGCAACACAGAAGTTTCGCTGTGGTTGTTACTATCACACTGTACTGGAGGCAGGATTCACATAAATATCTAACAATCTCCTAGAAACATTGAACTCATCGATCCATCACTGCCTGGGTCCTCCTGAAAAACTCTCTCCTAAAAGTAAAGACTGTGGCACCTACACCTACAAATTATAAATGGTAGGTCCTCACATGCAAGGCATTTTGTATATAATTCACACGGTGTTAAGCCATATTTGCCAGTGTTTAACATTAGGGGGAAAAAAAAAAAAAAACAAACCAAAAAACTGAAAGCAAATTTATCAGTAACTTTTCTGAGATAGAAGCTATTTTTAGGGAAACATGTTGCTTGGCCAATTCAAACTCCTTTTTTAAAACTCATTTTAAACTCAACATTAAGTTATTTTATCCTGTTGGAATAACCAGGAAGGATGTTCTCCGCTTGAAATTTACAGGCTTTCAACTGAGCTTATAGCTCACACATCTGCCTCTGCCTTTCCCTTATACTTTGTGTAGTTTCACAACTATACTTGAGAGACCCTATATTGCTTTTCTCTGCTTGCTGTCATGGAAGTCTCACACAAATGTCATGGGAAATCAATTCTATTAGATGTAAAAACCTTTACAAAAAGCACTTCCAGATGCATAAAATAAATTTTGCTTACTTATTAGAACAATCAAGAACAAAAAAAATTTGAAAATTAGTCTGTATTTTTATTTCCAGTTTTAAAAGAGAAAAAAGTGACGAAGTGGTTTACATAGTGTAGCTTGTACACAAGGATACAAGCAAACCCAAAACCAAAATACGAACCCTAGTGATTCATGTCTAACAAAGCTCAGAAACTCTGTATGCTACAGTTTCTGCACATAAGCCCCCTACCCTAGCAATGACATTACCATTCTTTTTGTCTGACATCTCAACTGCAAAATCACAAGGGAGTTATGGATATCCATGCCACTGTAATCACTCACTTCCTTTTTCCATACCAAGGAATACTAGATTATCTGCAGTGTGTGCCACTGTGGCACTTAGCAAAGTTAGATTTATAGTTCTGATACACACCGGTGCAAAACTGGATTTTTAGGCCCAATGTTAACTATTAACTTTTGATATATTAGAAAGACTTGGAACATATATTCTTTCTAGGCAGACTTTCAAGGCTCACTACCTTGAAATCTTTACAGCCTAAGGCCCACAAATTCAGCAGATTTAGCACACGATCCTGGGGGAGGGGTGGGAAAAAAACAGAGCTGAAAGATCACCCAGTTTATCCCACCTCCTAGGCAATCCTGCCAGATTATCTGTCTTGTCACACCTAACTGACTTTCCTGCAACTATTCCGGTGTGTGGAAAAAGAAATGCACATATGTACAAGTCTTCAATTCAACAGGTGAAAGCACACATCACTGTGAATATCTACTGAGTTTATCAGGACGCTGTGGCAAGGTCCACCTGAAAAAATAGGATTACAAGAATATGGCCTAAAATACACAGTCTGAGAAAAATAAAATGTTATTGTATCAGGCATATATACAGATATACCCACAAGCATTAAAAGAGTGTTAACCAGGAAAACTACTCTTTAACCTACTCATTATCAACCGGTGAATTTATTTTAGAGGCAACACACTGCCAACGAACATACAATTTACCAGCTTCCCTCTCCTATTAGTCTGTCCTCATGAACACGCACAGTTTTAAGAGACTTCCACCCAAATCAATGAGCTGTCTTCATCAATTTACTTATTACTAAAAAAACCCAAGCAGGGTGCCTAATTAAATTCATATTATAACTCATATCTAAAATAAAGGTGTACTGCACTCCACCATACACCACATCAAACTAAACTGTTTCTCTGGTTTCACACTGACTTTCTGCAGCATGCATGCTTTTTATATTGATTACCTCTTTCAAATGAAACAAAAATTTGACACGCTGGTAGAAGTACACCTTCCTCAATGACTATTATTCACAGTATCATGACAAACAATTAAGCTATAAATTTAGTAAAAACACAAACTTATATAATAATGCAATTTCCTCATTTTGACACACTTCTCATTACTCAAGGCCCATTCTGTCACAATTTTAAGACATTTTTTATATGCATTAGTCTAGAAAGTCTTAGTAGAAAGGGCTGCTAAGCATCCTAAAGCACTGGAGAAGCCTGTAAGTACCACAGAGTTGTGTCTGACAAAATACACAGGAGTAGACAAGTCTTCCACATTAGAGCTACAAGTAAGTTGTAGAAGGAGTATGAGTATCACAGATCTCCCCAGGCCTCCAAGTCAACCACCTGGCCCTTATCTCCAGGCCTCATCCTGCCCCAATCCCTACAGTTCCTTCCTTGAGACGCTACAAATATTAAAGCTCCTCTGTGAACCTCGCATGCAAAGAGCAATCCAAACTCTGCCAGGCTCCCTCTCATCCAACATCCAAGCACCTTCCCCACCTCCTCCAAAACACCAGGCCTGTTCCAGTAGGCACACCCCTACCCCCAGCAACATCACTGTCCTCGACCCCACCAACGCCCCAAACCCGCAGCAACACTCACCCAGCAGCGTCCTTGCCCCCATCCCACCCACACCTTAGCACCACTTAGGCTCCCCTTTCCCATCAACGGCCTCCATAAGCTCCCGAATAACCGCTGTTCCCTCAGGCATCCCTTCCCCAGCGCCCCCC
>NW_010517048.1:11003-15806 GCF_000687285.1 Phaethon lepturus | reverse complement strand
AGGTCGCTCACCTGGTCGCACCGCACGCAGTGTCTGGTGTTTCTTCTTGTTCGAAGCATGCAGGCTTATCTTGATTAGTGCCAGGGCCAGAAAAGGCATCCATTTGGATCAAATCAAATAAAATTTGGAATTTGATGCCTTTGTTTCAGAGGCCAGACTTGCATCCTGATCATAGAATCTTTGGGTGGGAAGGGACCTTTAAAAGTCATCTAGTCCAACCCCACCCAAGGAACAGGGACATCTTCAACAAGACCAGGTTGCTCAGAGCCCTGTCCAACCTGACCTGGAATGTCTCCAGGGATGGAGCATCTACCACCTCTCTGGGCAACCTCTTCTAGTGTTTTACCACCCTCATTGTGAAACATTTCTTCCTTAAAACTAGTCTAAATCTGCCCTCTTTTAGTTTAAAACCATTACCCCTTGTCCTATCGCTACAGGCCCTGCTAAAAAGGGCCTTTCTTATAAGACCCCTTGAAGAACTGGCAGGCTGCAATAAGGTCTCCCCAGAGCCTTCGCTTCTCCAGGCTGAACCACCCCAACTCTCTCAGCCTGGCCTCACAGCAGAGCTGTTCCATCCCTCTGATCATTTTTGTGGCCTCCTCTGGACCCCCTCCAACAGATCCATGTCTGTCCTGTGCTGAGGGCTCCAGAGCTGGACGCAGCACTGCAGGGGGGGTCTCACCAGAGTAGAGGCGCAGAATCCCCTCCCTCGACCTGCTGGCCACGCTGCTTTGGATGCAGCCCAGGACACGGTTGGCCTTCTGCGAGCGCATATTGCTGGCTCACGTCCAGCTTTTCATCCACTAGTACCCCAAAGTCCTCCTCAGCAGGGCTGCTCTTGATCCCTTCATCCTCCAACCTGTACTGGTACCAGCAGTTTCCCTGACCCAGGTGCAAGACCCTGCACTTCGCCGTGTTCAATCTCATGAGGTTCACACGGGCCCATTCCTTGAGCTTGTCCAGGTCCCTCTGGATGGCATCCTGTCCCTCAGGCATGTCAACCCTGCCGCTCAGCTTGGTGTCATCTGTGAACTTGCTGAGGGTGCACTCGATCACTATGTCATTGATGAAGATACTAAGCACTGCTGGTCTCAGTACAGACCCCTGAGGGACACCACTCATCACAGATCTCCATCTGGACATTGAGCTGCTGACTACTACGCTCTGGATGTGACCATCCAACCAATTCCTCATCCACTGAACAGCCCATCCATCAAGTCTGTATCTCTGCAATTTAGAGAGAAAGATGTTGTGAGGAACTGTGTCAAAGGCTTTACAGAAGTCCAGATAGACGATATCCATAGCTCTTCCCTTGTCCACTGACGTGGCACTCCATCACAGAAGGCCGCTATGCTGGTCAGGCAGGACTTGCCATTGGTGAAGCCGTGCTGACTGTCTTGAATAACCTCCCTGTCTGCCATCTGCCTTAGCATAGCTTCTAGGAGGGTTTGTTCCAGGATCATGAATTTCTATGATCATGTCTTCATAAAATACATGAAGGCAAGTATTCTCAAACAGGCAGACGATCCAGCTCATTCAAGCTGAGCATATTTAGCGAGGGTACTACTTATAAAAACATAAACCCGACTCTGATTTAGGGCTGGTAAGACTGCATTATGTATTGGCATGTGGTATAATTAATTTTTTGATATTTAATTAAATAATGTGACAGTGCAAGCAGGATTGGTCAGCATTGTTCTCCAAATGACAAAAGCAATGTTAAACTTTGTAATGCTCCCACAACATTGCAAATGCTGAAAAAAACGAGCTGTAGCAAGTCAGCGGAGACACAATCATATGGTATTTCTTCTATAGCCAACAGATGCTTGGCTGAAAGGACCATAAGCTGTGCTTGTGTCCTTACATTCAGACTTACCAAAATGTAGGATCCTGTCGTCTTTTTTCTTAGAATAAAAAAGAATTTAATCTCTGTACCACTGTGTACCTTTTCCTAACACAAGTCTCCCAAACACTTTCTGATGCTCTGGATATGGGATATCAAATTCCACCAGCAGGTGTCTTCAGAGCTGTGGGAGTCCACCGAGGAGGTTGTATTCCTTGGCAGAGACTTTTAAATTATCTTGTTAAGGTGAATAGGAAATTCGGTCTAAAAATCACCAGCGTGGAATGATGCAGAACTTCAGCTGTAATTTTCTTATTTGTGGGAGGAGGTTAGGGGTACTTGTTAGCTTTTAATGCTGTTGGACAAACTAATGGCTATGTTGCTGAGATGAGTCTGAAATCTAAATCAAAATCTCATGCTAGACTTTCTTTTCCGAATGGACCTGAAACAAATTCTGCAGCTTTTGCACAAATCTACCTACAAAATTATCTTGACAAATATTTTAAGTGAATTGTAACTATTTCCATTCACTCAGCCTACTCACCTGTCCCCCCCCATTTTTTTGTCAAAAAATGTCACTTCGCTACCGCATAGCTCCTATTTTTATGGTTAGTATATTTTAGTGAGATTAAAATGTACTTACTTTCTCAAAAGACTTATTTGCATCTTCCAAACAGTGCTACTTGTCCTTCGACTTCTTTCAAATGCATATTTAAAGAATTGGAAGAAACAACAAAATTGAAGAAAATCAGGCTCACAGTATTTAAGAACACATGTATAGACTTGCTTTTTAATTACAAACATACTGTTTCCTAACAATTAAACACAGAGCTAGCTGTTACTTTATTGCACTGGTTTGTGATAAAAACACATTGGCTAACAGCTACTTTTAAAATTCCTTTAAGAAACACCCTTAGTTAAATTTTTGCAGATGAACTCTTTTAGTTTGAGGATGAAGAAGGTGCAGGAAGCTAGACTAGACACAAAATAGTTAGTAAAACTACAGAAATTTTCTATAGCCTATTGGACTACAGAGAGTTTTATGATCTGTTTAACGGTCAAAAAGCCCAGACTATTTTTAACCCCAGCTTAAAAAAATACTTAAAAATTCAAGGTAAAAACACTTTGGTGGTGATAAAAGAGATTTTCGCTTGACATTTTAACCCTACAGTAATAGGTTAGGACTTCGAATGGTGGGAACTGACGTATCTCTCTGCTTGTTTGCAGAATCTTGTTCCCTCCTTGATATTTGTCCCTTGAATTCCCTGCACTGATACCTGCTTAGGCTCCTGGGTACCCTTTTCCCATCCCTGTGCTAGCTCTTACACTGCATCCCGCAAGCTGCTCCCACACTCTGCAAGCTCCAAACCTGGCCAGGGGAGTCAAACCTGCCCCGATTGCCAATGCCTCAGCTCACAGCCTTGTGCTCACTGCTTAAGATACAAATGACTGGTGTGGTGGTTTTCATATAATAACTTAATGGTTATAATACTTGTCTCAGAAGTGGTCGAACCTGGGTTTGGGTCCTCCTTCTCCCAAGGGATATTCAAATCCACCTGTCCCTTCCCAGGCTGTAGGCAACCTCTCAGCCCTTCCTATTGAAGTTGTGCCATGGTGTGGAGAAGGATTCGCAGAGCCGGAGAGGAGAAGCAAGTGGGAGCCTGACTGTGGCCTACCGGTTGGGACCTCCCCTGACGGGAGGTGGGGAGCAGGTATCTGGCAGCATTCCCAAGGCTGCTTACTACACGTTTTGCATGAAAACATCACTGGATAAAAATCAAAACCGGCCCTGGAGGCAGAGTCCAAACCCAGCACCTCTCTCCACAGGGCGAGGTTGCAACCACCTTGCCCTGGCGGCGGGTGCTATTTTCGTGCCACCCCAACCACACCCTCTTCCTCCAGCCTTGTCTTTAAATTAAAGTCAGAGCGGCTTCTCCCTTGTGCTCACGCCAGAGCTGTCTTGAGGAGTGTTAGCTGTGCTCACGACTTCCCAATCCCAAGTGGGCTTTCACGGGCTTAAGTGCTAGGAGGTTCAGCTTGGCCAAAATGGTGGCATCTCAGCATGGAGGAAGAAAAACTTGAGGTACCCAAATACCTTCTTTTGGTGGAAAGAATAGGTTCCTGTGAACTGTTAGGCACCTAATCAGTTATTTTCTTGGAGAAGGGGAGAAGTCATGGCTAATTTAGCTCTGAGTCTTCACTTGGAAATAATTTCCCACTGTGATACTCTTTAGGTACTTCTGTGGCTTTGAGGACCTTGCTTTAAGTGAATTGAGAGCATGTTTTATTTTGAGATGTGACTGAAGGACGTGCAAGGTTGACTTCAGCTCTGGAGTGTCCAGTTCTCTTTTGAAAATTACTTCAGTTTCACAGTCATCTGGAAGCTTTTGAAATTTTTCCTTTTGCTATCTCTGGGTTTTCCTTGTGTAAAATAGAGATAACGATACCTTCAGGACCCACCACCTTTTAAAAAAAAGACTTGCACTTCTCTGAAAGACAGCATGCTGAGCATTGAGCATTAACTCACTGATGGAAGAGTTTAGCAGATGAGAGAATAGTTGGGAAAAATTGCATCTGCTGGTGGACTGGGTGAGGCTGGGATGTCTTTTAAAGAGACATCTTTTCTGGCAGCAGTAAGATGTGTAGATGAGAATGTTTGTCATATTCTTTTGGCTTAAATTGAGTAGCTTTCAGCACACAAGAATGAGGTTGTTGAAGGCTTATGGGCCAATTAAAGTCATTTATGATGGGACTAGATAGCATGGGGAATTTATTTGTCTGTGCTGTTCAAAAGGCTAGAGTTTTTAGGTTTTAGTGTTTGTTTTTTGGTTTTTGTTGGGTGGGTTTTGTTTTTTTTTTTTTAGTTTAGGCAAACTAAAAAAACCCCACCTCATCTATACCTTTGCAAGATAACCTTGGCTAAGTACGGCTGACCTCCCTCCTCGATTGCTCTGAAATGT
>NW_010517048.1:5658-10972 GCF_000687285.1 Phaethon lepturus | reverse complement strand
CTCCCCGCCCTACACGGTGCCTTGTTCTGCCAAACTTTTTCTCCCCCAGACACAAAGTTCTGCTCCGGTTCGGTGATCTGCTGCGAGGACTCCTGCATTGACTTCAAGGCTCATGGAGGATCTTCTGTTCCTAGGACAGCAGGTACCAAAGGTTTTCTTCCACACCATAAAACCCCCAAAGCTATAAAAGCACGGGTTTGGGTGTTGAGTCTGTGCCGCCCTTCTGCTCCACCTCTGAGAAGCAGGGCGAGGGAACGGGGCAGTGTTTCAGGGCTGCAGTTTCCAAGTGTGGAGAAGTTGCTGTGTTTGTCTTCTCTTCAGCCAGAGGAGGTCAAGTCAGTCACTGTTTCAGTCCCTTGTAAGGAGTCGCTTCGCAGGTTTGTACCTTGTGGATAGAGGAGTCCACATCATAATACCTGCTTTCTGTGGTGATTGTTAATTTGGGTTTTTATAGGGTTTAACTGTTCCGTACTTTGTCCTTGAACCTGTTTGCTTTCTCCTGATGCACTGGCTCCGAGGTCCACGATGTGACTGGACCATTTCAGAGATGTTAGCCAGTAGACTGGGGGAGTGTATTTTAAAATTTGTTAACATTTCCTCACAGTCTTGAGAGTCCAACATATTTTTGTGTCTCGTGGTGGATATGCCTTCTTATGATCCTGTATTAAACTGGCACTCAGTCTCATCGTCTCCTCCGGCTTTTACATGCAGAATTTTCTGATGAGAATATTGCTTAAAGGCAGACAAAATAATTTCTCGTTTTGGCGATTCTTATGTAAAACTACAGCACATGGAAAATCAACTTGTGACATCCGACCATGCCTTTGATTTTTAGCAGTCTCGGATTTGTCCTAAGATGGTGCAGAGTCTGTAGGAACATGCAACGCCTTTCTGAATTTTTGGAGGGAAAATACAATGCTCTTCCACTTCCTGAGGGTTAGTCTGCAAGTAGAGAGCTTTCCCTGGGCTCTGCTGTGATGCGATGGCCTGGTCTTCCTTCAGCTGTCCTTTCCTCTCCTCTTCCAAGATTTATGTTGGAACAGTTGCTATTGGAAATCAGTGAGGTAAATTAACGCATACGTGCATAGATATCTATATATAAAATGCATATGTGTATATGTATGTGTGTAAAAGTAAAATAAGCAGTGGCACAGGTGTTGGCTCTCTGACAATAATTAACACATAACATGAAAAACCTTATTCTCAATATTTCCTTACTGTTTTACTACAGTTTCATACAGAATTGAGCATTTGGGAATGAAGGAGAAAGTTGATTTTTGACCATTTCTGGGTGTAGTGCAGTGTAACTATTATATCATGTTAATAACCTAAAACAAAGCTGGTCTTGTTTCCCATATTGTAGCATGTTGAAAGTAGTGGGAAACATCCAAATTATCTTAAAAGTGAGAGTGATTCTGGAAACTTTGGCTGATAACGCACACCACCTGTAATATTTTAAATGCTTAGGCAGGAACTTGCAGGTGATGCCTGCCTGAAGGAGTTCTCATTTGTAAGATAAAAATATCAGGACGCAGAGTAGAATAGAGCGCAATAATGTCTCTAAAATCTTTACAGTAATGATATCTATAAAATACTCAGAAAATATTCCCAGTATTTGTGGTGACCAGTGTCCAGGATTCTCTTCTGCCTTTACAGCAGAAGAAACCTGAAAATGTGTATTTCTGTCAAAGCAAACACTAGCAAGGCTATACCTGATCCTGCTTTTGGGACCCTGAATTTTATTACCGAGTGAAGCATCTGGTTCTGACATTCCAGGGGGTATTTTCTGTTGCTTCAAAAACCTTTTCAGACCTTTCCTTCAGCTTTCATCTCTGGTTAAATGATTCCTTAACCCTGCAAGGCACTGCAGAAAACACATTAATGTTTTCGTCTGGGGGTCTGCTATGACCCAGCATTACGGCTTTTACCCAGCGGCTGGTGGAAGTCTGGATGTCAGTTGTTGTTATCTGATAGCCATGTACAATACCCAGAGAGGTGCTGTGCAGATCAGAGGTCGGGGATGGAGCTGCAGATCGGTCAACGAAAGAATTTAGTTATTGTGGAAGTAGGTTAAAGCAGGGATCGACATGAGTTACAGTAGCTGGCTTTTGGCTGGGTGTCATGGTATTCTCCAGATTTCAGGAGGCAGAGAGGATCAGAGAGTTCTTCAGGAATATTTCATATAGCGTCAAACAGCTCTTGTCAGACTTGCTCCTTTGTTTTCAGAAAGACATGATGATATTTTGGAAAATGTTTACTATCCTGGTTTTGTTAGACTGGTTTTTACAGCCAGAAGAAATGGATGAGGCTTTGTCGTGTCCCATTTATTGAGGATGTCCCAAGCCCTCATTTCCCAGATGTGTGTGGGGTTGTCCAGCCACTCCAGCTCGTGTGTGCAGTGGTCCTGCCAGGTCAGCACTTCACTGAAGTTCTCCATAATGTATTCACAAAAAGTGATAAAACGCTCCGTAAGAGGCCTGAAGGAATGATTATTTTAATCTTCAATTAGTTCCCGCTGAGACTTGATGAGAAATCATTTGAAAAGGTATGCATGAGCTTTAACAGAAACTGCCTGTCCAGTTATCGTGAAGCGTAGTGTGCGGAGAGGAAAGATGGAGAAAACCATGACACTAGCGTTGAGTATGTTAGACTGCTGCCTGTGAAGCATTTTTCATCTGCTTGAGTAGCTTCAGCCACTGGGATATTACTACGGGGCATTAAAGCCAGTGTGGGGGAAGAGTCAGCGCAAATAGTATGTTCAAGCACATAAGCCATCACTGTTGGGTTAAAGTTGCAGTATATTAGCAGAGAAGAATATTTTCATCTCTCCGCCAAGTGAGAGGCTGACCAGAAGCAGTCATACTTGCTGTGCCCTTGGTTGGGCAGGTTTGCAGATCAGGCTGTTGAGCTCTTTTTAAATCCTCAGCAAAACAGGAGATAAAGTCAGTCCAAGCAGTTTTTACAATACCCTTTCACAGTTAGGTGAGCGAGGTGGGGGGGAGAAGAGGGCTGTCTTCCCTAAGTCCTTCGGAGTTGGCTGGTTGCCTCTAGTAAACAGTTGCACAAGAGTGCCTCCCTTGGGAAACCCATGAGTGCTTCCTCTTTGCGCAACAAATGAAAAACGCTGGCCGCTTGTATTAAAGAGAATGTGATACCATGTTGTGAACTGCCGTGGTTTTTTGTAAATTGTTTAGTCTTATGTATCTGCAATCAGATGGTGGTTCCTTGTTGCTTTGTTTAGAAGGTCTCTGGTCCTGCAATCATTAAAGCTGTTTTATATAAACCAAAAAATCCCAACCTTCTGAGCAATTAAAGATCTGTTTAGAACATGAGGATCCAAACGTACTCCTTCTGGCTATGCAAAAATCTGTCAATTGAATATTTAGGGATGAAACAAAATAAAAAATCTCTAGTGCCGTTCACATCTGCCACAGACTCCCTATGGACAGCTTGTCTGTACTAGCATCTTCATGCTGGATGTCTCCTGCATCTGTGTGGTTTTAGGTTCCACACATTTTCTGTCCAAATCCCCCCTCAGACATCTGGGTTAGGTTTCTTATTTATGCTGGGTATGGCCAGCCCCCTGTGGAGTTTGACGGGAAATAGATAGGCTCTGCAGTATTGAAAACCAGGTCGGTAGCTCTTCAGTTTTGTTACTATTCAGAATAATCTTTGCTCGCGTACTGGAGGCAGCTTTGCTGCCAAAAAAGAGTCATTTGAGTGCTTGCTGATCTGCTAGAGGGGAACTGAGTCCAGTTAATCCATTAAACTAACTCGCATGATCTGCTCAGCAGAGGAATGGATGGCGGCAGGTATGCTGCCACTCCTTTTGGTAGTATTAGCTTTGCTTGCCTCCAAATCTGTGTCAGGGGAAGTTCAGATTGGACATTAGGTACAGATTCTTCACTGAGAGGGTGGTCGGTCACTGGAACAGGCTCCCCAGGGAGGTGCTCATGGCACCAAGCCTGTCTGAGTTCAAGGAGTGCCTGGACGATGTTCTTAGTCATATGGTTTAGTTTTAGGTAGTCCTGCAAGGAGCAGGGAGTTGGTCTCCATGATCCTTATGAGTCCCTTCCAACTTGACATATTCCATGATTCTATGAATAGCCACGTTGCGGTAGGTATTTGTAGGCAAACAAATCATGCCACTTTTCCCTGTGCAGACCTACACTTATTCGGGGCACATCCTCTGGTTTACAACACTGAGTGCCACGTTGAATGAAAAGAACCATGCAGGATTTTAAAATCACTGGTGGTGCTGGATGTGGAAAAGTTTGCATCCAGAAGTGGTTTGTGGGTGTGCATTAGTTCAGGAGGACTTCCTCAGGCTGGCCAGAATGCTCCTGCGTGCGACTGCTAGAAAACGTTTCTTTTGATCTGTGGGCTGATGGGTTTGCTGGCAGCATTTCACTGAGGCCAAGAGAGGAAGAAAATACACACTCCTTGGTTTAGTGATAGCCAAAACAATAGAAGCTAATGCCCAGATCGGAGGAGCAGTTAAGGTTGGAACATAAACTGAACCCTGGAGGGTGGTTGGAGCGGGGCTGTGTCTGATAAACAGCAGAGCGCGATGGAGAGGGAAAAATAGCTGGAAAAAGCCAGGAGTCAATGAGGAATTGCAGTACAGGCTTACCGTGAAGGCAGCGAGAGGAGACGTGGTATCCCAGGGCAGAAGGCTGGTTGGAGGAGCACGCTCGGATGTGAAAGGGGACATGACGACTCCTGGCTGTCCCTGGGATGTCCAGGGAACAAGACCGCATGCTGTAAACCAAAAGGAATTACAAGACCACAAATTCTGGCAAACCACTGTGTGTTAAAAAGGGCAACATCATATGCATAGTGCAATAAACATTTCTGAGCTGGGATGGGTCGTCGTCCAGCCTACCATGAGATGTGGAGATAACGCTTGAGTTCCCAATACTGTGTTTGTCTTGGAGCTGCCACTCAGTGTCTCAGTAGCTTGCTGCTTGTGTAGATCATATGCACAAAAGCAGAAGTCATCATTTTGGGGGAAGCGTTTGGAAATACAGCCCATACAGGACTTCACAGGCCATATGGCTGCACAGTCTCTGTGGGACAACATGGAAACTCGTGCTTCTACTGAAAACCCCATGTGTTTTCACTGGGGATAGACATTTTTTCATGTAGCTCTCTGGGGTACTAAACACCCCTGCAACGCTTTGAGCCCAGCATTAGGAATAAAGTCAGGACCAACCGCAACCTGCTGTGCGACGCTTCCAGTTTGGTCCATTGAAAGCTGTGTGTGTTTCCCCTGCAAGGAGAGGGAGATGCTGTGGGACGGCTGGCATCGCTG
>NW_010517048.1:0-5627 GCF_000687285.1 Phaethon lepturus | reverse complement strand
CCTCTGGTACGGTATCAACTTCCCTTAGCCACCACTTCAGCAGCTAAGCTCTTTGGCTGTCACAGCAGCGCTGGTGAGTTTGGTTTTACGGATCTTTTTGGCAGCTCTCAGATCAGTCAGTCTTCTAGGAGCATTGTCTGAACTTTATAGGTTCAAACACTTTTCTTGAATTTCCGTTCCTGAGGCTGCCTCACAATAATACCCAAAACACCATTTACATTTTAGTATTTAAATCTTTTATGAATTGATAAGAAAATCTCATGTGCCCTAAATATTTTTTTTTTTCATCTTGCAAATTTTCCTCTGCAGAGCTGAGAGCAGAGGGAACCGTGTGAGGGGAAAAGCCTGCAGCTGGAGTAGTCCAGGGTCTCCAAGCAGAATCGCAGGAGAGTTAGAGAAACTCCTGCCTTTCTCAACCTGGCAGACATCTTTGATCTTCAATGCTTTTTATTTTTAAAACCTGTGGCTGATTAAACTGCAGAATAGCAGGACGTAATCCCACCGCTGTCCCCCACTGACCCGAGAGGGTGCGAGGCGTTCCCCGGCCACCTTGGGATAATTGCTGGGCTCGCCCGGAGCACGGCTGCGGGTGGAGGGCAGGGTACGCCGAGGGACTGGATCCTCCCCGCGTCCATCGTGGGCCTTGGCTGGGAGTCAGGGAGAGCGAGCGTGGGGATGCAAACAGCTGCGAGGTGGATGCAGCAGGCTTGCCAAGCCGGTAGCGAGCTCCGAGCGGCAAGGCTGGGCTTCTGGCAGGGAGTTGCCAGCGACTTGCACTGCAGTTTCTCTGAGGTTGCTGGAAAAGGGCCCAAACCGCTTTCCTTTCTGGAAGAACAGCAAGCTAGAACCCATTTATTCAATGCAGCATTAAGGCTTGCTACCACAACAGCACAAAAACTTGCTTAGCTGGAATCCTGCGCCAGTGCCAAGCTCCCTGTGCTTGGCTTGCTCTCACCTGTTTGAATCCGGGGGATGGCTTCTCGCTAATGGATCAATGAATCAATAACCTCCTTCAAGCATTTATTTAAACGGCGCTGCCTTTTATGCTGCCGTTAGCGAGGGATGACACCAGCAGAATTAATTCTTGCTGGGGCAGAAACGATGCCGCGTGCAGCCGCAGCACCACCATGGTCAAACCAGCTGCCGTCATCTATTTTTTCGTGACACGGCGTTTTTCTCCTGCCCTGCTGAGTCGCGGGAATGTCGCTCAGGCACAGGATAGACTTCTGTGCAACAGGGATTATTTTTCTTCTTTTGTGATACAACCCAAATCCAAACTGGATTAAATCATGGTCTATGCCTAAAGTGAACTGTTTAGAACAGGTTCTCAGAAGAACTTACTACTGCAAGAAAAATATTTGCATAGCATTTTAGGAGCAGTTTTTAATGAACTAGACACTTTCCAGCACATAGCTTGCTAAAATGTGCTAAAACCCAAACATGGGCAGGAGGACTTATTGACTAACCCCTCTAAGCAAGCAGGGACAAAGTAATTTCTTTCAAGTGGGATTTGGGAAACCATTCATTGGGAATGGAGCGATTTTCATTGTAATCTGATTTGTTGCTTGCTTACCAGAAAAGGAGTATATCTGACACTATGCACTGCAGGGTTGTTCCATATGCTGAGGACCTGCAAATGATTTCTTTAAGAGTAAGCAAATCTCAGAAATGCTCTGTTCGCTATAAATTGAACTGGGAGTACGACACTTGTAGAACTGATGTCTTTGTTCTCTATAACTACATTTTTTAACGTATTGCCCATCTCTCTCTATATGCCTGAAAATTTAGGAACATGTATGACTGAAAGTCTATTTAGTCTGGCATCCTGCCTCCATATATTGTAAGTGCCAGATGTTTTGGGAGTGGTTATTTGTAACTTCTGGACATAAGGGATTCCTCCCCACCCCCCCCAACTAGGGTCTGTAGCATGAGTGTTTATCTCCCTGCTAAACCTAAAAAAAAAAAAAAAAAAAAATTCTTAGTATTGTTAATTATTACCAACATACCAGTCTATACCTGGTTTCCCCAAGCAGTGAATTCCTTGGGTTCCCTGCAGTCCATGAGCTCCTTCTACAGCCCCACAAAATTCCGGTTCTCCCCCTTCTCTGTGCTTATACTTCCTGGTCTGACCACAAAACTGCTGAAGCCCCATTTCCCAGCTTGTCTGCATTCACCTCGCTGTCTCTCGCCATCCTTCTCTCTCCAACTGGATGTCTGTGCAAAGCTGGCTTCCATGGTTACTACTAAAATAGGCAAAGGAGATATTTTTGGTCAGAATCTGCCAGCTCAGCAAGATCAATGCGCTTTGGGGAAATATTCTGATTACAGTGAAATTCAAGCAGGCTATGGTCTAGCAAAACGAAATCGAAAACCTCTCCAGTTCCCTCCAGCTCACCTGCACCTTCCCAGACCACCATCCTCCTGGACTGCCTGGTGCCCCACTCCGCCATCAGGGAAACCTGCCACACAGACAGCCCCATGGCAGGACATTTGTGTGGAAATTTCATTTTTCTTGGTTTTTGTTCCAAGCATTGATATATCGATCTTCCCTGCCCCATGTCAGGCAGGATGCCTTCTCCTCAGCCAGCTTCCTCAGGAGCACCCATTTCCATTGCCAGATTTCTTTGCAGGTATTATTATTTCAGATGTACATAAAAGCTATTCAACCATGCGATGGCCTTTGCTCAGTAATGTATCGCTGTTGCTTGTCCCTCCTGGTCTATCCTGTTTGTTTCCCTTGTGGCATGTCCCAGTTAGGTTGCAGACCTCTGATAAAAGGGACTGTCCTTTTTTTTATGTACCGTGAGACACCTACTATACTTAGCCTGAATAACTTTTTCTGTTTTGTCTTTGTAAGAGGACCTCCTGCAGTTAGATAGCTTTTTGCTTCCCTTACAAACGGCGTTGTACTGTCCCTCTGTTAAACTTCCCTCCCAGGTATTAGGGCAGCAGGAGCTGTGGTTCATGTGCAGTTTTACAGCACTGACCTGATGCCTCTGTGTTCGCAACCCTTAGGGTTTTCTAAAGCTTCTGAGCCTTTACAAACCCACGCGACTCCATCACGCAAGGAGAGCGGCAGACCGAGGGGTGCACGGACCTTACCAGAGTTCCCAAGCCCAGCTCTGCTGTCTGCAAGGGGCTTCCCTACGTTAGGGTGAGCTCCTGGTTTCCAGCACTTTCCTGAGCACAATGGCTTCCCTGATGCGGACCTGGTTGGTTTAATGGAGGTGAAAAGAAGGCAGCTTCTCCTCCGTGATCGCCTGTCCCTGCCTGTCTCCTCTGGCCAAGCTTTTCAGAAGCAGTGGAAGAATATTTCTTCGCTCATATTTATCCCTCTTTGCAAATTGCAGTGTGCAGCAATCAGGGACACTAAAAACATCGTTTTTAGTAAGACTTTAGAAAGTGGGCATTTTAGCCTGGTGGATGGCAAAATATGGCGCAGGAGACAGCCTCCACCACCTGCAGGCAGCTTTTTTTGAAGTTAAAACATAGTATCCCAACTGCAGTGCAAAACCCAAATGCTTTATTTTTAAACACATACATATATACTTTTACACCCTTTTAAACAGAATTATCAAGGTGTGCCTGCACTGAAATAACCAGAGGATGAGCACATGCTCTGCAGCCACTATCCAATTTCAAGATTTAACATTGCCTGCACACGGATACGCTCCTGGTGGGCCAGACTGGAGGACTGCAAGGAGCAGTGACAAGCCTGTGCTTTGGATGACCTCGCTTTCAACAGCTTGCCCTAAACACAAAAGGGTGCAAGCAGCTTTGTTTTTTGAGGTACATGTAGTCATTACAGGATGCTCTACTGAAATACCCATGTGTGTTAGAGAGCTGGATGTGTGTCTTTGAGGGGTGATGCATACTTCTGATGGCCCTCCAGCGGGGACCTTCTCCTCCCAGCGTCACTGCTCAGAGTCGCTGCCTAAAAGGGTGTTTGCTGCCAGCAGTGCTAAAACTGAGACAAGACCACTTGGTCTCAAGACTTACCTGAACCAAAACTAATTTGGTTTCCATTCCTGGAATCTGAATAGGCAGTGACCTATGTGTCAGCACCTCTCTAGGCAGCTACCCACTTGGATTTCAGAGAGAGAAGTACATTTAGGAGAAGTTGCAGAAATTTCTTGTGTCCTAATGGAATAAATTTTGATTTGCCAAGAAGGTGCTGCCTGACGACTTCTACCACAATCTCCATCAGCAGGATCGGACATGTTCTTCTGTAATCACAGTTTAATGGCTTACAGTTTGTGGGTTGAGCTCCGGCAATTGACTGACTAGAGCCGTTATCTCCCTGCAAACGCCAGGGAAAACCCCTTTCCCTAAAACTTGGCTAAAGAAAGTTTTATTTGGCATGCATTAGCCCACACTTGCAAAGCTGAAGGCTGTATGTGCAGTTGGTTAGCACAGATCACTTGAAGTATCGTCAACAGATATGTTAGGATTAATGGAGTTGTCTGAACTCTGTGATAGAAACATCTATAGGCAAACTTCATTAGATCCACATCTGCACATTAGATATCCTTCCAGTCTGTTTGTGTTTTGTTATCTTTAGAGATCACCATGAAAGGTGGAACAGCTGTGAGAGCTATTATTCAAGCTGATATATAATGATTGCAAAAAAGGTAGGGTGTTTAGACAGATGATATGAAGAACAGATTTGCGAGGGGATTATTAAATTCACGTTGCGGTGAGCTCTTAGGAGCAGACGTGCATTAAAAAGAAGGGCATGAGTGAGATCCTCAAGCACACTGAGGTCAGTGTTCACAAGAATATCTTCTAGACTGGTCATTACAGTGCCTGTCAGAGGAGGGACTGGGGTAAGCAGGAGAGTGGAGGAGGGGAACTCTGTAGGAGTTTTCTCCTACAGAAAGGTCATCTACAAAGGTGTTCTCAGAAGCTCCATTACATATTTCAGTGGTTTCCAGGAGAAGTAATACCCTTATTTTATTGAGGAGAACAGTTAAGAGCTTCAGTTGCTTGTGGCGTACTTGGTGCCAGGCTGGTCCTCAGTCTGGAAGAGGCTGATGCTGGAGGACTCTGCCGTCCACGGAGACGTCAGAGCAGAGCGTGTGAGGGATGCCAGTGCCAGGTGCATCAGTGCCTTGGGTCTGGCAGAGGCAGAGCTTGTCATGCCAGCAGTTATTCTGGGTTGGGGGGCCAGCCAGTCTTGAGGTAGATGATGAATCTTGTCTGGCCTTCAGCTTGAGAGGGGCCAGGACAAGGGCGTTAGAGACTTGGGAACCATGCAGATCTGCAGAACACCAGCAGAGAGGGGTACAGCCTGGAGAGGGGGTTTTTTTTTCCTCCCCTGGCTCTGGTGAGGACTGCGGGGATTATTTGGGGGCGAAAAAGGAAAACAGTCACTTTATCAGCCGCTTGGCAGGTGTGCTGCGGCGAGGCAGAGGAGGCATGCGGAGGGAGGCTCCATAATTAACATCAACGACTTTCTCAGAGGAAGGTATAAAACCTGAGTCCTGGAAACTTAGATTCCCTTCTGGTGCTGAGGGGAGAGGAATAAGGGAGGTATTATTAGAAAGCATTTCTTTTATTTAACAGATGTTAAATAGCACTATACCACTATATCAATCTGTCAATTATACTAATAGGAAACAGCATAT
>NW_010517047.1:0-1241 GCF_000687285.1 Phaethon lepturus | reverse complement strand
CCTGAGCCCCGCCCGCCGCGACCTCTGACCTCGGCTGGTGACCTCCGACCTCGTGCCTGATCTCCGCCGGCGACCTCTGACCTCCACCGTGGCCTTTGACCTCTGCTTGACCTCCGCTGGTGACCTCTGACCTCTGCCGTGGCCTTTGACCTCTGTCTGCGTTCCGCCAGCGACCTTTGACCTCTACCTGACCTCTGCCAGCGACCTCTGACCTCTGCCGTGGCCTTTGACCTCTGCTGCCGGCCTCTGGCCTGTGGCCTTTGACCTGTTCCTGACCTCCGACCTCTGTGGGTGACCTCTGACCTCTGCCGTGGCCTTTGACCTCTGCTGCCGGCCTCTGGCCTGTGGCCTTTGACCTGTGCCTGACCTCCGACCTCTGTGGGTGACCTCTGACCTCTGCCGTGGCCTTTGACCTCTGCTGCCGGTCTCTGGCCTGTGGCCTTTGACCTGTGCCTGACCTCCGACCTCTGTGGGTGACCTCTGACCTCTGCCGTGGCCTTTGACCTCTGCTGCCGGCCTCTGGCCTGTGCTGTGGCCTTTGACCTGTGCCTGACCTCCGCCAGCGACCTCTGACCTCTGTGGGTGACCTCTGACCTCTGCCGTGGCCTTTGACCTCTGCTGCCAGCCTCTGGCCTGTGGCCTTTGACCTGTGCCTGACCTCTGAACTCTGACCTCCACTCTGGTCTTCGACCTCTGCCGTTGACCTGGGCCCTTTGACCTCTGACCTCTACTGCGGCCTTCGACCTCTGACAGCAACCTTTGACCTCTGGCCACGACCTCTGACCTCATCCGCAATCGCCAACCTGTGCTGACCTCTGACCCCTCTGGGAGCTCCTGGTGACCTCTGACCCCTCCGCCCCCACCTTTGACCTTTGGGATCTCTGATTTTGAGGCGACCTCTGACCTCACCTGGGGCACGCCCTCGCTGCTGACCCTTGACCTTTAACCCCGCCCCCCAGGGACCCCTGGGACCTTTGACCTCTGCCCTTTGCACACTGCTGAGCACTTTTGACCTTTGCCCTTTCACCTCAGGGATCTCTCCCGGTGACCCCCAACCCCCAGATGTGGGGATGACCTTTGCACTTTGACCCCGCTGCCCTCTGCCCTGGCCCCCGCCCCCACGCTTCCCGCTGCGACCTTCCTCAGGGACCTCTGACCTCTGCACTGTGACCTTTGCCCTCGCGGTGACCTCTGAACCCGGGGGGGTGGGGAGGGGACCAAGCTTTAATAAAAGGCCGGTG
>NW_010517046.1:0-3900 GCF_000687285.1 Phaethon lepturus | reverse complement strand
CCAGGAGATGCCCAAGCCCTATTCTCCCTCAGCCTGGAGCCATCTCAGGAGTTTCTGAGAGTGCCCAAATGCCCCCGGCCTGATCGACCTTGGGGACGAGAATCCTTCCCGCACCTGGCAGGACACCAGTGGGTTCTCCAAAGCACTGGGATCCCTTGCAACAACTCTGCAACCCACTTCTTATGGCTGCTGCCCCTGATTCCACAGGGGAAGAGGACGGTGAGCTCTGCGGTGCTCCTCAAGAAGATATTCCCTTGGTCTTGCCACTGCTGTCCAGCTGAAAAGGCCTGATAGCCTTGGATAGCTCCAGTGGTTGGTGGTTCTCCTCATGTCCAGCAGCCTCGTCCAGACTCCAGTCTTCCTCCCTCAGTGTCCTCCAAGTAATTCCACCAGCTCCTCAAGGATTTCCCTTCAGATGTCTTCAGGCTGCCCCCAGGCCAGCTCTGGCAGCAGGACACAGGAGGGTGCTCCCTTTTATACTGCCCCAGGGCATTGTGACTGCTACGTTGCTGGGTGATGGCACTGTGACATGGGGGTGATGGGGTCCCTCATGCACAGCCCCACCCACCACCCCTCCACCCAGCATCTGTCAGAGGAAGGTCTTTAGGGTGCTGGCCCCAAGGCAGTCCCTGTGCCCAGGAGGCCCAAGGGGGTGTCTCTGTTGGCAGAGGTGGCAAAAGAGAGTAAGAAGAATCCCTCCTGGATGTGCTCCCTTGATTTAACAACAGAATACTGTTGTGATTTAACCCAGCAGGCAGCTAAACACCACACAGCCGTTCACTCGCTTCCCCTTGCCCCTGGTGTGATGAGGGAGAGAATTGTGAAAAAGAAGTAAAATTCATGGGTTGAGATAAAGACAGTTTAATAGGACAGAAAAGGAAGGAAATACTGGATGGATGCTGTCCCAGCAAAATCTGAGGTTTTCATGGCTGCCATTCTGTAAGATGCTGGGTTGCATGTCCCGCTGGCCAGAGCAGAGTAGCTAATGCACTCTTAGCCTCATTGCTAACTCAGTGCCTGAATGACACACAGGTAGTGTCTCTGCATTATGCTACTTGTGTAACTGTTTTAGCCTACACTGGCATTGTCCAAATACTTATTCTCTCTTTCATTGCCTTGGTGATAGCCATGATCTTAAAAAATACTTACATATTTTCCCTAAATTAAAAAGGAAATTCATGTCTTAACAGTATCAAGGTTAGAAACTTTTGATACTTACATCACTCCATGCCTGAAGCTCCTGAGAATCATAACCAATTGAAACCCACAAAAACCCTGTGAAGTAAGTATTCTCATTGTTATTCCCATTTTACACATGGAGAAACTGAGGTGAATGTTATAGTCCAGGTCACACAAGAAGGCAGTGAAAAATCTGGGAACAGAATTCTAGAGTCCTGACAGAGAATCTTCTCCCCATCACTTGAGTTACTAAAGCCTGAAGAAATTAAATGCTACGGATCACGTTTATCAACTCTTGTATGAGGATGATAAACAGCACTGTCAGTGTTCTGGCTAAACCCCCTTAAACCTATTAGCCAAGTCATCTCTGTTGGCAACAACTCCAGTAAAATTCCAGTTAACAATAAACATTCCCCCATACTGAGCAATGGAAAATCCAATAACAGTTTGGCTGAATCCATGCTGAGTACAGAAAATAAAATTAATCTGAAAAGTGAGTGTGCTTCAAAGAACAGTAACTCACCTAGTGGATATTTTTCAAGCTTTTAATGCATGTCAATCTAGTCTAGTTGAGAGCAGGAAAGATTATGACTCTGCAGAAATCTGGATGTGTATTTCTAAAGTTTATGAAATCCATAGGCTTTTTGTTTCCCAAGACATTTTAGAGTATGATTAATCACTCAAGGAGTCTAACAAGATGAGAGTGTGACTGTTCTAGCATTTGAGGTTAGCTAGCTCACACAGGGGAATCTTTTTCACTTCTTAGGATTCATGCTGAGAGCAGTTACTTCTCTGGTAAAGTGCTTATCATGCTAATTACTGACTTATTACTTGGTTATTTTGCAAATAATAAATAAGGATAAAATGAATACATTTTGGTCATGGTCATGTTTAATTTTTTCTTCTACCTATGTAAAGATGTAAGAAAGCAAGACAGATTCAAACAAACAGTCAAGAAGTTGAGAATACTCAGATTCATATGTAGTCCACTTCTAACTTTCACAATGGCCTGTAGGTTACTGGAAAATCATATGAAACACCTCAGATCCACCTATTCCTGAATTCTGGGAAACATGATCTCAGTCTGGATTTATTGCCTTAAAATTACCTTGTTCAATGGTATTTTGAGGACAGTGAGGTGTTTAGCTATCTACATGTAGGTAGGTAAGTATAAATTTGTCTCTTCTTTTAGACTTTTTGATGCTTTCGTCTTCTGTCTAGACTGTTGTTTCCTAGCCTTGAGAACATCCTTGGGATTCACCTGTGTTGGTGTGGTCTTCTGGGATGTCCAGAATAAGGACACGATTTCAAGACCAAGTATTCCAAAATGCTTAATTGCCTGAATTTCAGTTTTGGAGATGTCTGTGTTTCATTCTAGAGTTTTACATCTGTATTTATGATTTATATTTTCACGTATTTTTTTTTTTCCCTGAACCTTTTTATAACCCTTTGTAACTACCCATTAACCCAAAAGCATCCTGCCTCTCAGGCTGAGAATCCCTCCTTTGCACAGACAGGCTGTGCTGAGTGGGATTGACTCAGCTTCTGAGGAATTAATTTCTTGTCCAGCAGCAAGTGAATGTTAGGCCTGGTAACCTTTGTTGTTCTTCCTTTGTCACTGCCAGCCATCAAACCTCAGCTGTGTCACCTCAGGAGGCCCACTCACAGCTCAGGAGACTATTTTCCAGCCTTCCATAAGAAATCAGAGGAACATCCAGTGAGATGGAAGCTGCTTGACCAGCGGGGAAGGATGAAGAAGATCCAACATATTTCCCAGAGCTGGAATAGGAAATAGCAGACAACATAAAGAAGCATCTTATGGAATGACTCTTTTCACAGGCAGACGGAGGACATCATGTAACCATTGCACGGGCAATACTGAGCTGTATAGCAGCTGCAATTCTAGATAAAAGCAAGTGTATTATTTAGGGACATTATGTTAGAAATGTTCTCAATAGCCTTCTTACTATTGCAGCATACATCCACTTAGTACAAAAATATTGAGCTGTTACCTTAAAAGAAGTAATTGTATAACACTATCTCCTGTCAACTTAAGGAAGCAAATGCTTTCATAGATTGTTGGGCTCCTTATGGTGTTCTCAATGTGACCTTCTGCTTACCACAGGTGAGAAAACAACTCCTATTTCAGACAGCATGGGAAAGTTTTTTCTTGCCTAGCTGTACTGAGAATAAATGTCCTCCTGTTGTAGTATGATAGGTATTCAGGAGGATGAAGGTAGGGGACTGGAGTACAGATCCTCTTGCTTCACTTATTGGAAAAAAGAAGACAGCACAGCGTTAAAAGCGTGCTTTGCACAAACCCTGCTGAATGTTAAATAACACTGATCGTCTTTTGTGGCAGTAACCTCTCTGAGTTTGATCCCATGTGTTCTTTTGGTACACAGAGTGTCCCATAGCCCCGAGTTTCACAGCTGAACATGCGCCCTCTGAAAAAGTTCTTCTTGCCCCCCAGATTTTACACCATGAGAAACAGCATCAAATAACTCCCTGCCCTCTTTCTGCAGGCCCCTGGTGATTTATGTGCTACCTCAGCTCTCCCTTTCCAACCCGGTGAATTCTGTCCTGTTTGTACTCTCCTTACAAGGAAACCTACTGTACTTTTAATCTTCCTATATGATATTATATTGTTAATATTATATAATATTATCTACCTATATATGTCTATAAGCTCTTCAGAAAGGATAGGCACGGAAGGAGAGG
>NW_010517045.1:24919-25147 GCF_000687285.1 Phaethon lepturus | reverse complement strand
GCTGCTCTGCTTCTCCACCATGTGACAGACATGGGTTTTATTAGCAGTGGTCAGTATTTGTATAGGGTGCACAATGGGTGTCTGGGGAAGTGGGGAGGCCCCTTTTCCTGGAGCGCAAGTCCCAGTTAAATTTGAGACTGAGATGCAGCTCCCACAGGATGAGAACCTGTTGTGTGCATGTCGTGGTTTAGCCTCAGCCGGCAACTAAGCACCACACAGCCGCTCGCC